>NC_139041.1:20674686-20875539 GCF_964662115.1 Mustela nivalis | reverse complement strand
TTAGTGTGGCCAATGGTTTATCGATCGTATTGATCCTTTCAAAAGACTAGCTTCTAGTTTCATTGATGCATTCTACTGTATCTCAGGTTTCTACCTCATTGATCTCAGCTCTAATGTTGATTATTTCCTTTCTTTTGTGGGGAGTTGGTTGGATTTTTTATTGATTCCCCAAGCTCTTAAGGTTAGAGGACAGCTGCTGGAATCTGGATTTTCCTTTGTTTTTTTTTTTTTTTTTTTTTTTTTTTTTTTTTTAAGGGAGGTTTGGATGGCTATGTATTTCCCCCTTAGTACTGCCTTTACTGTATCCCATAGATTTTGTACCCAAGTGTCTTCATTCTCATTGGTTTCTATGAAATTGTTTCCATTCATCTTTGATCTCCTGGTTGATCCAAGCATTCTTAAGCAAGGTCCCTTTAGATTCCATGTGTTTGAGTTCCTTCTGAACTTTTCCTTGTGATTGAGCTCAAGTTTCAAAGCACTGTGATCTGAGAATGTGCTGGGTAGTCTCAGTCTTTTGGTATCGGTTGAGTCGTGATTTGCGACCCAGTATGTGCTCTGTTCTGGAGGAGGTTACATGTGAACTTGAGAAGAATGAATATTCTGTTGTTCTAGGGTGGAATGTTCTGTATATCTATGAGGTCCATATGGCCCAATGTATCATTCAATGCTCTTGTTTCTTTATTGATTTTCTGCTTTTATGTTCTGTCTATTTCTGAGAGAGGCATGTTAAGATCTCGTATTATTTATGGATTCATATCGATATGACTCTTTATCTTGACTAACAGTTTTCTTATGTAATGGGCTTCTCCCATATTGGGGGCATAGATATTTACAATTGTTAGATCATCTTGGTGGATAATCCCTTTAAGGATTATGTAGTGGCCTTCTGTATCTCTGACTACAGTCTTTAGTTTAAAATCTAATTTGTCTGATATGAGAATCGCTACCACAGCCTTCTTTGGAGACCCATTGGCATGAGATATGCTTCTCCATCCCTTCACTTTCAGTCTGGGTGTACTTTAGGTTCAAAATGGGTCTCTTGTAGACAACATATGGATGGGTCCTGTTGTTTTATCCAATCTGCAACCCCGTGCTGTTTTATAGGCATATTTAGGCCATTCACATTGAGAGTGATTACTGATAGGTACGTTTTTATTGACATTGAGGTACCTTTGAAGTCTTTCTTTGTGTTTATTGTCTCTATATTTTTGTTCAATGCTATTCTTAGGATTTTTCCTCTTTTATTAAACCCCCCTTTATATACCCTGCAATGTCGGCTTTATGGTTGCATAGTCTCTTAAGCTTGCCGGTCTTGAAAACTATCTCTCCATCCAATTTGAATGTCAGTATTGCTGGATAAAGTATTCTTGGCTGCATGTTTTTCTCATTAAGTGCCCTGAATATATCTTGCCAAATCTTTCTGGATAGCCAGGTGATCCTGATGTGCTTTCCTCTGTACGCAAGGACCCTCTATGTCCTAGCGGCTTTCTAGAAATTGTATCTACACTTATGGTTTTTCAATTTTACTATCAGCTGCTTGATTTTTTTTTTGACTCTATAATATTGGGGAGGAGACTGTTTTGCCTATAGTATATAAAGGCTGGCTCCAATTGCAAGACTGGGTGTATTTTTATGAAGAACTTGTTCCACTGTATCTTCTCGACGTCCTTCTTTCTCCTCCCCTTCAGAGATTCCTATAATTATGATATTGGTACTTTTCATGTCATCTTTTATTTCCCTGATTCTGTTTTTGTGGCTTCTAAGCTGTGTTTTCCAGGTTTCTTCCTGATCCTCTCTCTCCGTTTGTACTCAAGATCACTAATTCTATCTTCTTTTGCAGTTACCCTAGTATTTAGAGAATTTAGATTCAATTGGAACTCGTTGAGAACATTGTGAACTTCATCCATTGTGGCTTTCAGTTCTGCCCCATTCAAACTTTTTTTTTTTTTTTCATCCATGGCTTTCTGAAACCTAGCTATTGTCTGGATAATTGTGAGCCTGTATTCTCTTTCATACATATTGACTTTGTTGAAAGCCATTAGCTCTGTTGCAGAAGGCCCATACTCTGTATGTTTCTTCTCTGTTACATTCCTCTTCATAGACATTTTTGTGAGAGATGATTGAACGGATATAGCTGGATGTATTGACCGAGGTGCAGTCAAGGTGCACCCTGGAATACATCTGAGCAAACAGGATTCCCCACCAAAATGAGAGAAAAAAGAAAAGATAAAGAAAATAAAGAGAGATGGAGAGTGAGGGAAAAAAGGGAAGATAAAAAATGTTCAGTCCATATGTCCCCTAAGGAAAGATTTAAAAATACAGACAAACAAAAAGACCGATAAATGTATATGACATGAGGACCTCAATGTGCGAAAGGAATCCATCAAAATCCTTGAGGAGAACACAGACAGCAACCTCTTCGACCTCAGCCGCAGCAACATCTTCCTCCTTGTTATTTTTTGGGGGAGGGGCCAGCCAGGTGATTTTCAGTCAATGGTGTTCCCTAATTTATGTCCTCCCACCTCTCTCAAGGGGGTGGGCTTTGAGGAAACCTATTTTTTAAGACTTTCTTCTCTGAAGGTTTTGTTTGTTCAGTTTTTTTTCCTCTTGCCTTGACTGCTGTTGATAGTTTTTGGAGGTTTAGAGGAAAGGAAATTGCACCCCAACCTCCCTCTCAGAGAGAAGCCTCAGTCTGCTCACCTGCGGGTGCTGCAGTTTCCATATAAATTTCCCCTTGCCTGTTGGCAGAGCAGATTTTGAGTCACGGTCCTGGGGTACGCAAGATCTTCTGCTTGTAGACAAACCATGGCAGCAGCCATTCTCTGGGAGGCTCCAGTCTGCCAGAGAGATTCAAAGGAGTGAAGGCACACTGAGATTTTCATATATGTTTATAAAAAAATAAAAAATTAGTAATAAAAAAAGAATATAGTTTTTACAACATTCTATAATTCTGATAAAACATTTCCCAAAAGAGTCATATTACTAGAGTGCATTTATATGTGACTATCTGTAGCACTCTTAAAATTTCTGAAATAAATCAGATAAAAATGTAAACCATTGCAGGTGTGCCTGGGTGGCTCAGTAGGTTAAAGCCTCTGCCTTCAGCTCAGGTCATAATCCCAGGGTCCTGGAATCGAGCCCCACATCGGCTCTCTGCTCAGAGGGGAGCTTGCTTCCTCCTCTCTCTCTGCCTGCCCCTCTGCCTACTTGTGATCTCTCTCTCTCTCTATCTCCGTCAAATAAATAAAATCTTGAAAAAAAAATGTACCATTGCTGAAACAATTTATAGTCTTTAAGCAAACTATGTAACTTCCCACCAGAATAAATAACAACACAAATTCTCTGCCTTTAAAAAAAATGGATAAAACACCTCAACGTGAGACAGGGGTCCATCAGAATCCTAGAGAACATAGGCAGTAATCTCTTTGATATCAGGCACAGAAACTTCTTTCAAGATATGTCTCCAAAGGCAAAGGAAACAAAAGCAAACATGAACTTTTGCGACTTCATCAAAATCGGAAGCTTCTGCACAGCAAAGGGAACAGTCAAGAAAACAAAGAGGCAACCCACGGAATGGGAGAAGGTATGTGCAAATGACAGTACAGACAAAAGGTTGATATCCAGGATATATAATGAACTCCTAAAACTCCACACACACAAACAGACAATCATATCAAAAAATGGGCAGAAGATATGAACAGACACTTCTCCAATGAAGACATGCAAATGGCTATCAGACACATGAAAAAATGTTCATCATAACTAGCTATGAGATAAATTCAAATTAAAACTACATTGAGATATCACCTTTCACCAGTTAGAATGGCCAAAATTAGCAAGACAGAAAACATCATGTGTTGGAGGGGATGTGGAGAAAGGGGAACCATCTTACATTGTTGGTGGGAATGCAAGTTGGTGCAGCCTCTTTGGAGAAAGTAGGGAGATTCTTCAAGAAATTAAATTAGAACTTCCCTATGACTCTGCAATGGCACTACTGGGTATTTACCCCAAAGATGCAGATGTAGTGAAAAGAAGGGCCATCTGTACCCCAATGTTTATAGCAGCAATGGCCATGGTCGCCAAACTGTGGAAAGAACCAAGATGCCCCTCCATGGATGAATGGATAAAGAAGATGTGGCACATATACACTATGGAGTATTATGCCTCCATCAGGAAGGATGAATACCCAACTTTTGTACCAACATGGACGAGACTGAAAGAGCTTATGCTGAGTGAGATAAGTCAAGCAGAGAGAGTCAATTATCATATGGTTTCACTTATTTGTGGAGCATAACAAATAGCATGGAGGACATTGGAGTTAGAAGGGAGCTGGGGATTTGGAACGGGAGGTCAATCATGAGAGAATATGGACTCTGAAAAACAATATGAGGGGTTTGAAGTGGCAGGGGGTGGGAGGTTGGGGTACCATGTGGTGGGAATTATAGAAGGCATGGGTTGCATGGAGAACTGGGTGTGGTGAAAAATAATGATACTATTATTCTAAAAATAACTAAATTAAAAAGAAAAAAATAATGATACTATTATGCTGAAAATAAATGAATTTTTAAAAAAGGGGAAAAAAGAGCTGTGTTATATCTTAGGATGAACACTAGGTCGTATATGAAACTAAGGCATCAGCGACTAATCTGTCAAAAAGCTATGATGGATGACTGGCTGGATTCCTCAACGTAACAAAAAAAATTAACATAAAAACAAACTGGCCCTTTCAAAGCAGTTGAAGACAGAGAAAAGGAATGGAGTATATTTTTATTATCTTTACTTATTAAAATGGCATGGAATTTGGTTCCTATAATGTCCTTATCTGAATTGGGTCTTTATACTTTTAAATTAGAATATACATGCCTCCTCCATTTCTGGAATTGATGAAATGAAACGACCTTGTCTTCATTAAATGTCTAGGTGAGTTGACCAGGAAAATGATTTGGACCTGGCCTTCTGTGTGTTGGCAGGTGTTTGATTACTGCTTCAAATGCCTTAGCCACTAGTAGGAAGTTCAGATTATGTAGGAATTCTGACATAATCTTGGGAGTTGATATGTTTCTTGGAATTTCTCTTTTCTCTCAGTTCTTGGATTTGCTGACATAATTCTACAGATGGGTCCTTTAGGTTATTTTTTTCCCCCTTCTATCAGGGTCATTTGGCCACAAACTTCCAACTGTGTGCTTGTCTCCATGTTTTATCCAGGTAATGGCTTTTTCAGTTTGTGAGTTTTCAAAACTGACATGTAAGTTCTCTCACTTTTTCCTCATGGTTTGTTTGTATTTCTTTTATTTCAATGAACATTTGTATTATATCACTTTGTCTGTTAGCTTTGGAGTTTGTTTGTCCTTTTCCAGTTCCTTATGGCATCAAGGTAGGTTGCTTTTTTCCTGTGCTTTTAATTGCTTGAAATACATGCGTTTAACCTTATATATTTTCTTCATAATATGTTTAGGCATCATCCCATTTTTTTTTTTTTTTTTACTTTCCATTGTTGATGGCACTTTCTGATTTTCCTTTCAATTTCCTTTCTTTGATTCATTAGTTGTTCATGAGTGTGTTGTGTTTTTCACCTATTAGTGCCTGGCTGTATTTACCTTTGGAGAGTGATTTCTTTCCATTTTCATACCTTCGTGGTCATAAGTATACAAGATAAGATTTGAATTTTCTTCCATTATTTAGGACTTGTTTTGGACTCCAGCACAGGATCTGTGATAGACAATATTAAGTCTGCCCTTGGGATAAACTTTTGTTATGGTCACGAGAGACACAACTTATGCATTCTTCCCCAAAATTCAAGGTGTCTAGAGAGCCCATGATTATGTTTGTTGATATTTACTACCTTTCCTTCTGGATGATCTATCCTATGCAAAAAGTGGACATCCTAGTCCCCAAATATATTGGATGGAGTTACACAACTCCCTTTCTTTCTTTTCACATGCTTTCAACATTAAATACACCCATGTTGGTGGTGTATATGTTGGCAGTTCTTCCAAGTTTCTTACGTTTTGATAATCCACCAAGACAATACACCTTCCAGTAACCTTTTGTTTCTCGAAGGAATAAAATCTCTCTATCTGCTATAGGCACAATCACATTGACTCTCTTCTCCTTGACAATTGCATAACCTATGCCTTCCCCATTCCCTCACTTTCGAGCTATGCATATCTTTATATTAGAAGGAAATCTCCTATGGGCAACAAAAGGTTGAGCTTGTTGTGTTTTTTATCTTTTCTTATTGGAATTTTTTGCCCTTTTTATTTTTAATTATCCAGCCCAACAATCTGTTTCTAGTGGTACGAGAACTTAGTCCTGAATACTTGAACTAACTATTCATAGGTAAGGACTTATCTTTCTCATTTCGGTTGGTTTCTGATGTTGATTCTCTGTGACTTCTACTTTGGAGTATTTTATTTGGGGTTTCCATCCTTTAGTGCGATTCCTCACTTCCTACTCATCTTTTGTGTGTCTTATCTGTGTGTGTGAGTATTGTCTCTGTGTTTCACATAACACATAATTTGAAATTTCAAGAGATAGAAGTCAGTCTTCTTTGGATAGCAATTTAATTTGATATGCCTTAAAAACTCACATTCCATCACTTTCAGCCACATTTCCTACAAAGAATGTCCAATTTAGTCCTCTTTTATAAACACGTGATATCACTAACCTGTCTACAAACAAACTCCAAATTTTGGGTGCCTGGTGAGAGTCGTATTCTTTGTCCCCTTTTTCCTTGTTTTTTTTTTTTTTTTTCATATTTCTCTTGACTACCAGGAGTGAGTGAAATCGTATGTTATTTGTCTTTCTGGCACTGATAGATGTGACATAGGCTAATGTTTTCCACAATTCTGCCACATGAGGCAAGTGGCAAGAATTCATTCTTGCTTATGGCTGGGTAAGATTCTGTGGGGTTTTGCAGGACAGTGAGATGGTAGTAGTGTCTGGGAACTCCAGACTTGTCTTTAGCCAGGAACACAACAGGAATATTACCACATCAACTTCAACATGGCAGTAATGGACCTGGTGCCTACAAAGCAAACTCCATAGCAAAAGAGAGAATAAGTTGCAAGATTGGAAACATGGTTTATGGGAAAAGTGGGCGGTTGGTGCTTCAGAGGGCTGTGAGACAATGCAAAAGACAAAGTTATAGGAGAGTGGAGAACACTGGGAACCCAGAAGGAGCATGTTTCCCAATGCTATTGGCTGTGAACAGCAGAGGTTCCAAATGGCATGAGTTCTTGCCAACAGAGGGTTTTGAGAGCCGGAGATTTCAGATTTGCCAGCTTTGCAGACATCAACTCGAGATAACACTGTGTTTCTCTTTGAGAGGACACCAACAAGCAAGAAGCAACCAGGTGCAGACAGCCTGGAAACCATGAAAAAAGACAATACCAAGAGACACAATGGGAAGATGGTGTGTTCTGACAGTGCATGTGTGAGAGGCAGTGTTCGTGGAGATCACTCAATGGGAGCATAAGAAATTTTGGGCTCTCACGAAAGCAGCATAAAGACGAAGCTACTGGCCAAAGATAGGACTGTGAGCACATTACTGCCTAAACTTCCAACACGAGGTCCCAACAGTCAACACAGGGGGGACTGCCTTCCTCACCCAAGTTGCTTAGTTCGAGGAGAACAGACTCTCTTGTAGGGGAATAGAAGAAAGCCCTGCCCACATGCTCTCTCATGAGCAAAGCATTCTGCAACCCTCGTTCTGTTGAGTTGGTTAAAGGTCTCCTTTCACATGCACACAAGTGCCCACCAAGATAAACCTCACTGTATTCAACCCAGACACTAGGTAATCAAAACTGCAGGCAAGGAGAGCCTCTGCAGATGACTAGCCTCAATGACAGGGGAGAGCCACAACACAACAGCAGAGGGCATTCATGCCACAAACAATAGAGACTCCCTCTTAGGCCATCCCTTGGCCACTCCATGATCTCTTCTTCCAAAAAAATTTCCTTCAGGTTAGAAAAAAGAATCGGTTTTTCGAATACAGAGAAGAAGAGACATAATTGCAATTCAAATATGGAAGAATCAATTGCTACCGAAGAAATAGAACAAGAAATGATCAACGCCAAGCAATCGAAGTGAAACCTGTATATGTAACAGGACCGAGGGAGGATGGAAAGCAGCAGTCAGAATACTCACTGTACATCAGAAAAACATAGAAGTCATTGGGGAGTCTCAAAACACAGAAATAAAAGAGATTAAAAAAATAAAATAATGAGGCCCTGATGAAAGGTGGCTAGCAGACTGGATGCAAAGTCGATATACCTGGCAGAAGCAGAGGATCAAATTATAATGATGGAACATGACAATGAGCTTAGAGAAGTCATCAACTCCAAGGAATGCAAAGGTTCCTATTGTAGGAGAACTAGGAGTGAGATAAATAAAGATGGCTGAACATTTCTTTGAGAAATCAGTGCTGAAAGTGTCCCTCATCTGGGAGCAGAAATAGAGATCCTGATTCAGAGGCACAGAGGTGCCCCATCACCATCAACAGAAGCAGAGTCCCAGAAAACATAGTGTCGTTCCCCCTGGAAAACCTAGCAATGGAGGAATTCTCTTACCCAAATATGCTTGGGAGAGTAGTTTGTCCATAGCCAAGTCACTGACTTCAAGACTAAAAGCTATACCAGGTTTAAAAGCAGGTCAGATGGAGCAAACAACACCTGCCAACTCTAAATACCGTATCCCCTCCATTTCTGAGCAATGGCAGTGCAGCTGTTCTTGTCTAGAACTAGGAGGTATTCACAAGAAAAAAATTGGGTCCTGTGGTGTGTCCATCAGTTCAGAGGCAGCCTTCAGCTCAACTAATGATCCCAGGGTCATTGCATCGATCTTGGTCTCAAGATCCTGCTCAGAGGCAATTCTGCTTCTATCTCTCCAGATCCACCCCCAATTGTGATATCTCTGTTTCTCTACCAAATATGTGCATGCCCATATTTTGATAAAAATAAAAACAAAAACTGTTAAAAAAATTGACTGGGTCCAGAGGATGGTTTATTTAATTTGGATTTAGGTCCCAGTGGAATGCTGCCAGGTACAAAGAACATCCCACATTCTAAAATGCCAGACTGTCACTCTTAGCTTCCTTGTACATTCTCCTGTTCTCTGTCTTTCTGGATCGCCTCACCAACCTGTAGCATATGATGTCTGTCCGGCTGTAATGCCCCCTTGTTGACACATTGTCATCCTTTCCTCGCTCCATTAGAACATGCCCACTACCACAAGAGGCACTGTTTGCTTATCGCATGATATGTTACCACTTGGGGAATGATCATGAAAGCATTAAGGAAGGCTTGTGCTGCCACATCTCCATTCATTTTCTAAGAAGGTAGCTGCGCCAAACTGTGGAAATGCTCAAGGTTCTTCAACATTTGAATACTCTTCAATGCATCCCTTTGGAGATACACGTTGTTATCTTCAAATGGGGACGAAAGTCTTTCAGATGAATTCACATGGTCTATGGGTCTCTTCCAGCATGCTCCACACTTGCTCCTGTGAAATCCAAGTACATGAGTCTTTCCTGGGCCTCAGGATTTCGGGTGATGAGTCTGCCTTTGGTGCTTGTTCACTTCTAAAGAACGGGAGGCCATTATGGCCCAATATCTTGAGATGCTAGGGATACTCATGTCCTTTCTATTGAAGACTCCAGACATGTTTTTGGCATTGTTGTGGGTGTTACCTGGGATCTTTCCTTGGGTGACCATTTTCCTGGTCAGAAGTGCCCTGATCGGGAGGGAGAACCATAGCCATGTGTTCAGTGTGGAGTTCCTCCCCTCAGTCATTGTTTGACGCCTGACTCTTCCTTGGCCTATCATGGGTAAGATGGAATGGTGGATTCCTGCCTTTCTCCGGAGTCCAGAGGGCTGGTGCTGACAGTCATGACCAAAGACTACAAATTTGGCCATGAGGAAGGTGACACCGACTCGCTTCACAAACTGCCTTGGTGAGAGACCCAGACAGCTCCAGCTGTTGGAGAGGGCTTGGGATACTCTTGGTCCACCCATGACTACTCCAGCCAAGTGCCGTGATCAGGCATGGTTTGGAGAGGAGTGGTGGTGCTGACAGTCATGACCAAAGACTACAAATTCGGCCATGGGGAAGGTGACACCGACTCGCTTCACAAACTGCCTTGGTGAGAGACCCAGACAGCTCCAGCTGTTGGAGAGGGTTTGGGATACTCTTGGTCCACCCATGACTACTCCAGCCAAGTGCTGTGATCAGGCATGGTTTGGAGAGGAGTGGTTGCTAATCTCAAACTTGGCGACATCAAAGAAGTTGGTTTCACTGAAACAGCAGTCCCTCTCTCATGACCTTTGAGTCCTATGGCTTTAGGTATGAAGCTCCGTGAAGGATAGAAAAGGAGCCCTCTGAGATTGATCAAAAACTCGGTCATCTTGTGTGTTAATTTCCCACTTTGCCTTTTTATACAAAGAAAAAAGAAAATGACATTCAGTATACCATCCGTTTGGCCAACATTTCTAGAGATGGCAGGGTTTTCCTATTTCAACTGTAATTTCTGAAGATCTCAAGAAACAGTGGGGCCTCTTGGGCATCAACAGCTCTCTTTGAGGTTTGTCGTCCTGTGGTTTAGAGAGTGTATTCTCAGATACTTCTCCATATGGGTTAGTGATGACTAAAGGATGGAAAGTCCCTTTTCAAGAAAAAATGTTAGGGAATAAATGTATTGTGCTGTCTGTGTCCTTAGCACCCAGTGTTCTGAAACAGGAGTCATAAGGGATTATGGCTCTGTCTACCTGTTTTTACTTTAAACACCTTTGCAAATTCTTCAAGGAGAGTGGAATTCTACATGATATCTACCCTTAAGGAAAAGCCCTGGAGAGCACTCCTTGTTATCATTAGTTAACTCTACCTACTACGGTAATGTGTATAGCCATGTTAACGAAGTCTCTTAATCAGAGGAAAAGGAATGTACTATATCAATGCCCACTCGAGCAGAAGTGTGGATGGAGCTGCAATGCTTTTGCAAAGACTAGTGGATAAAGAAAGTGTGATCCGTATTGGCAACAGAGTATTCCTCAGGCATCAGAGAAAATAAACCACTGCTCCGTTCACTGACATGAATACCACACAACTGGGTGATGTGAAATGAAAAAGGCAAGCAGACCAATCAAAATACCATATGGCTTTTCTCATATGTACCCCAGGAGGAATACCATGGGCCTTAGTAGAAAGAAGGGAAAACTGAAGGGTAAGAAGTCAGAGAAGGAGACAAACCAGGAGTGACTCAGGACTCTGAGGAACCAAACTGAAGGTTAGAGAAAAGAGAGACATGCAAGAAATGAGGGAACTGGCTAATGGGTGTTGAGGAGTTGTGCCATATATTAGGGCGAGCACTAGGTCGTATATGGAACTAAAGCATCCGTGAATACTCTGTCAAAACAGATGATGGATGAGAGGCTGGCTTCCTCAACATAAAAAAATAAAATAAAATAAAATAAAATAAAAACAAACTCGCCCTTTGAAAAGGAGGTGAACACAGAGAAAAGGAAATAATTTTATTTTTATTATCCTTTCTTATTAAAACAGTATGGAATTTGTTTCTGATAACGTCCTTATCTGAATTGGGTCTTTATCCTTGTAAATTAGAGTCTACTCGCCTCCTCTATTTCTGGTATCACTGAGAAGAAACGACATTGTTTTCATTAAATGTCTAGGTGAGCTGACCAGGAAAATGATTTGGATTTGACCTTCTGTTTTGGAGAGGTGTTTGATTACTGCTTCAAACACTTTAGTCACTAGTAGAGAGCTCAGATTTTCTAGGTTTCCTGACACAATCTTGGGAGTTGATGTGTCTTGCATTTTATCCTTATCTCACAGTTCTTGGATTTGCTGTCACAATTGTGTAATGGGTCTTTTAGGTTATTTGTTTTTCCTTTCGATAAATTGTCATGTAGTCTCATACTTTCAACTATATCCTTGTTTCCCTGTTGAATCCAGGTAATGGCTCCTCCAGTTTGTTAAAGTTTTCAAAACTGACGTGAGAGTTCTCCTGATTTTTTCCTATTGCTTTGTTTGTATTTCTCTTATTTCAATGATCATATATAGTATGTCTTTTATCTGTTCACTTTGGGGTTTGTTTCATTTTTTTCTAGTTTCTTATGCTGTCGGTTAGAAGGCTTTTTTTCGGTGTTTTTAATTTTTCGAAATAAACGCATTTAACCATATATTCTTTCCCCATAAAATATTTTGAAATCATCCCATATGTTTCTTGACTTTCCTTTGTTCAAGGTACTTTCTGATTTTCCTTTTGCTTGCCCCTCTTTGACTCACTGCTAGTCCGGGAGTGTGTTGTGTTTTCCACATATGAGTGTCTGGCTGTGATTTCTTTCCATTATCATATTTTCGTGGTCATAATTTCAAAGATAGGATTTGAATTTTCTTCTATTAATTACAAATGGATTTGGACTCCAGCACAGGATCTATGATAGACAATGTTAGGTCTACCCTTGGGAAGATCTTCTCTTATGGTCCTCAGGAACACAATCTTAAGCATATTTTCCCAAACTCAAACAGGATGACGTCTGTTATTCCTTACCACCTTTCCATCTGGATGATCTGTCCTGTGCTGAAAGTGGATATTGTAGTTTCCAACGATATTAAATTGTCGTCCCCATCTCCCTTCCTTCCTGTTCATATGATTCCAAAATTTAGATACGCCCATGTTAGTCGTGTATATGTTGGCAATTCTTCCAAGTTTCTGATGATTTGATGCTCTATCAAGGCAAACCTCCTTCCGATAATCTTTTCTCTCTCGAAGGCATAAAATCTCTTTATCTGCCATAGGCACAATCACTTCGGCTCTATTCTCTTTGCCAATTGCATAACCTATGTCTTCCCAATACTTTGACTTTCAAACTATGTGTATCTTTATCGTCGAAGGAGATCTCCTATGGCCAACATAAGGTCGAGCTTGTTTTGTTTCTATTGTTTTATTGTTGACCTTTTTTGCTTTATTTTTTTGCTTTTTTTCCTAAATTTTCATCCAGTCCAACAATTTGTTTGCAGTGACGGGAGAATTTAGTCCTAAATACTTGAACCAATTCTTGATAGGTTAGGAGTTAACATTCTCATTTTCGGTGTTTTCTGACTCAGATTCTCTGTGCCTTTCCCCTTTATGATATTTTTTTGGAGTTTGCTTCCTTTAGTCTGAATCCTCACTTCTTCCCCCTCTTTTGTGTGTCATATCTGTGTGTGTGAGAGTGTATGTGTGTCTGTTTTGTCTGTGTGTATTGTCTGTTTGTGTTTCACATAACACTTATAATGAAATTTCAAGAGATAGGAAGTTGGACTTTTATGAATAGCAATTCAATTTGATATGCCATGAAAGCCCACATTCCATCACTTTCAGCCCCATTTCCTGCAAAGAACATCCCATTTAGTCCTCTTTTATAAACACGTGATCTCACTATCTTGCATTCAATCAAACACCAAATTTTGGGTGTCCGGTTAGAATCATAGTGTTTGTCCCCTTTTCCCTTGATTTTCACAGGTACCTTGACTACCATGACAGAGTGAAATCCTGTTATTTGTGTTTCTGAGACTGATAGATATGACATACGCCAATGCTCTCCACAATTCTGCCATATGAGGCAAGTTGCGAGAATTCATTTTTGCTTATGTATTGGTAAGATTTGGTGGTGGTTTTGGAGGACAGTTCGATGGTAGTAGTGTCTGGGAACTCCAGGCTTGTCTTTAGCCAGGACCACAACTGGATGATTACAACATGGTGGAAATGGACCTGAAGCCTAAAAAGCAAACTCCACAGCAAAAGAGAACAGAAGTCACAGATACTTTGGGGGAAGCCTGGAGACATGGTTTAGAGGAGACGTGTGCATTTGGTGCTACAGAGAGCAGTGACACAATGCAAAGGACAAAGTTACAGGAGAGAGGAGCACACTGAAAACCTACAAGGAGCATGTTTCTCAGTGCCAGTGGCTGCGACCAGCAGAGGTTCCAAATGGCATGAGTTCTTGCCAACAAAGGATTTTGAGACCCGGAGATTTCAATCCGCAGGCTTTGCAGCCATCGACTGGAGAGAACACTCTGTTTCTCCTAGAGAGTACACCAACAAGCAACAAGGTGCAGACAGCCTGGAAACCATGATCAGAGACAATACCAGGAGACACAGTGGGAAGATGGTGGTTTCTGACAGTGCATTCATGACAGGTAGTGTTCATGGAGATGACTCAAAGTGGGCACATTAAATTTTTGGCTTTTGCACCAGCAGCATAAAGATGAAGCTACTGGCCAAAGATAGGACGGTGAGGACATTAGCTGCTGAACATGCAAACACGAAGTCCCAACCGTGGAACACATTTGGGACTGCTTTTCTTAGTCCAAGTTGCTTTGTCCCAAAAACGACTCCTGAGGGGACTAGAAGAAAGCCCTGCCCACATTCTTTCTCCCGACCAGAGCCTTCTATAGGCCTTCATTCTGTTGAGTTGGTTGAATGTCTTCTTTCACAGGCACACCAGAGCCCACCAAGGTCCAGGGTTTACAGTCGACCTTTAATGCTTGGACAGTTTTAAAAATTTGGAGACCATTTGGCATAATGTCTGGAGAAAATGGGGTTACTCCTGTCCTCGCTGTTGAAGACTCCAGACATGTTTCCAGGTATTCCCTTGGAGCTTTCCTTGGGTGGCACTTTTCCTGGACAGAAACACCCTAATTGGGGGGAGGATCATAGCCATGTGCAGGATGTGGAGTTCCTTTCCTTAGTCATTGTTTGATGCATGATTCTTTCTTGCCCTATTATGGGTAAGTTGGAATGATGGTTCCTTGCTTTTCTCTGGAGTTTAGAGGGGTGGTGGTGACAGTAACAAGCAAAATCTGTAAATTCAGCACACAGAAGGTGACACTGATTTGCTTCACAAACTGCCTTGCTGAGAGACAAAAGCAGGTCCCATGGTTTTGGTGGGCGTGGGATTTTCTTGGCCCACCCATGACTGCTCCAGCCAAGTGTAGTGATCAGGAGTGCTTTGGGGAGGAGAGGTTGCTATGAGCTCAAAGCTTGGTGACATCACAGAAGTGGGATTCACTGAAACAGCAATTACTCTCTCATGACCTTTGAATCCTATGGTTTTAGATAGAAAGCCATGGGAAGGGCAGAAAAATAACCCTCTCAACCTGATCAAGAACTCAGGTTATCTTGTGTGTTCACTTCCCACTTCCCCTTTCAAGACAAAGAGAAAAGATAATGAAGTTCAGTATATGATCTTTAGGCCAACCTTTCTCCAGAGATGGCAAAGTTTTCCTATTTCTTCTGAAATTTCTAGAGATATCAGAAACAACAAGGCCTCTTGTATATCATCCCGTCTCTCTGAGGTTTGTCATCCTGTGGATGAGAGAATGACATTATACATAATAGCTAATCCTTAAGGAGGAGCAATGGACAGCACACCTTGTTACCATTATTTATCTCTACCTACTGTGTTAATGGGTATAACCCTGTTGACCAATTCTCTTTAATCAAAGGAAAATTAATGGCCTATATCGATGGCCTGCAAGGCTCACTTGAACAGAACTGAGGATTGAGCTGCAATGTCTTTGCAAAGACTAGTAGATAAAGAAGGTGTGGTCCAAATTGGCAATGGAGTATTCCACAACCATTAGGGAGGATGAACTCTTGGTTCTTGCACTGACATGAATGCCACAGAACTGGGTTTGTGAAATGAAAAGGGCAAGGAGACAAAGGGAAATATCCTATGGCTTCTCTCATATGTGCCCTAGAAGGAATACCATGGCCCTTAGTAGAAAGAAGGAAAAACTGAAAGGGGTAAGTCAGAGAAGGAAACAAACTTGGAGCAACTCAGAACTCTGAGGAATCAAGCTGAGAGTCAAGGAAAAAAAGAGACATGCAGGGAATGAGGGAACTGGCTAATGGGTGTTGAAGAGTTCTGGCATATCTTAGGAGGAATACTAGGTCATATATGGAAGTAAAGCATCAGTGAATACTCTGTCAAAAATAGATTATGGATGACAGGCTGGCTTCCTCAACAGTACAAAATAATAAAACAAAAACAAGCTGGCTCTTTCAAATGCAGGTGAAGACAGACAGAGAAAATGAAAGAATTATATTTTTATTATGTTTAATTATTGAAATGGAATAAAAGTTATTTCCTAAAATGTCATTATTTGAATTGGGTCTTTAAACTAGTAAATTAGAGTTCATCCACCTCCTCCATTTGTGGAATCCATGAGAAGAAAATGGCATTGCCTTCCCTAATATCTAGAAGAGTTGAACAGGAAATGATTTGCACCTCACCATCTGTGTGTTGACAGGGGATTGATTACTGCTTCAAACGCTTTAGTCACTACTACAGAGCTGAGATTTTGTAGGTTTCCTGACCTAATCTTTGGAGTGAATATGTGTCTTGGAATTTATCCTTTTCTCTCAGTTTTTTTCTTTTGGGTTTGCTTCATTAGTGCTATTCCTCACTTCCTCCCCATCTTTTGGGTGTCTTATCTGTGTGTGTGTGTGTTTGTGTGTGTGTGTGTGTGTGTGTGTGTGTGTGCTGTCTGCTGAGTGTGTTTCAAATAACAATTAAATTAAATTGATGGAGATAGGAAGTCGGTATTTAATGGATAACAATTTGACATGCCTTGAAAACTCACATTCCCTCTCTTTCAGCCTCATTTTCAAAAAAGAATGTCATCTTTTGTCCTCTTTGATAAACACATATTCTCTCCAATCTGACCTCAACAAACACAACATTTTGTGTGCCTGGTTAGTGTCGTATTGTTTGTCCCTTTTTCCCTTGCTTTGTCATATGTCTCTTGACAGTCATGAGAGAGTGAAATTGTATGTTATTTGTCATTCTGGAACTGATAGATGGGACGTAGGCTAATGCTCTCCACAATTCTGCCACATGAGGCAAGTGGTAAGAATTCATTCTTGCTTTTGGCTGGGTAAGATACTGTGGGGCTTTTTCAGGACAGTGAGATTGTAGTAGTGTCTGGGAACTCCAGATTTGTCTTTAGCCAGGAACACAACAGGAAGATTACCACATCAACTTTAACATGGCAGAAATGAACTGGAGCCTACAAAGCAAACTCCATAGCAAAAGAGAGAATAAGTTGAAAACACTATGGGAGAAGATTGGAGACATGGTTTAGGGGTAAAGTGGGAAGTTGGTAATTCAGAAGGCAGTGAGACAATGCAATGGACAAAGCCACAAAAGATCGGAGCACACACTGGAACCCACAAGGAGTACATTCTCCAATTCCATTGATTCTGACCATCAGGGGATCTGAATCATACTAGTTCATGCCAAAAAAGGGCCTTGAGGCCTGGAGATTTTAGACAGCAGCCTTGGCATATCAACTCAAAAGAACACTGTATTTCTCTGGCAGAGAACACCAACAAATAGCCAGGTGAAGACAGCCTGGAAACCACGATTAGAGACAATACCAGGTGACACAGTGGGAAGATGGTGGGTTCTGGCTGTGCATTAGTGAGAGTCGGTGTTCTTGGAGATGATTTGATGGGGGCAAAAAAAATTTGGGGCTCTCGCACAGGAGCATCAAGTCCGAGCTACTGGCCAAAGACAGGATGGTGAGGGCTTTAATTG
This sequence comes from Mustela nivalis, assembly GCF_964662115.1. Classification (NCBI taxonomy): domain Eukaryota; kingdom Metazoa; phylum Chordata; class Mammalia; order Carnivora; family Mustelidae; genus Mustela; species Mustela nivalis. The sequence continues at coordinate 20,857,939 of NC_139041.1, read as the reverse complement.
TCTCTCCTGCAAACACAAAATTCTAACCATGGAACACATAGAGTACTGTGTTCCTCAGTACAACTTAATTCATTTTAAGTGAACAGATTCTCTCATAGGGGACTAGAAGAAAGCCCTGTCCACAGGCTGTCCACTGACCACAGAATTCTACAGGCCTTCATTTTGTTGTGTAGGATGAATTTCTCCTTTTACAGGCACACCAGATCCCACCAAGCTAAACCAGCCCCTATTCAGCCCAGACACCAAACACACCAAAAGGCTGGCAAAGAGAGCCTCTGCAGATGACTGGTCTCAAGGACAGGGGACAGCTCTGATACAACAGCAGAGGGCATGCATGCCACACACATACCCAAGACTTTCTCAAAGCCCACTCCCTGATCTCTGATTTCTAAAGAAATTAACATCAGGATAAAAAACAGAATTGATTTTTCAAATACTGAAAAAAAGTCAGAGACCTATATCCATGACAAAGATGGAAGAATCAATTGTTGCCAAGGAAGAAGCAAGAAAATATCATGGCCAGGTAATCGGAGTGAATCCTCACATATAACATGTCCAATGGAGGATTGAAAGCAGAAAGATATCAGGGAGTCTCAAACCACATAGATAAACTGATAGAAATAAAATAAAATAAAGTAAATAAAATAAATTAAATTAAAATAAAATAAAATAATAAAATAAAATAAAATAATATAAAATATATAAAGAGTTCCTGAAGAAAGGATTGGTAGCTTACTGAAGGAAATGCCAAGAAGCTGGCAGAAGCAAAGGACCAAATTTTTGACCTGGCAAAAAAGGATTGTAAATAAGGAAGCAATCCAAAGAAAGAAGGAGAATGATGAAACATGACAATGAGCTTAGGAAAGTCATCGACTCCAAGGAATAGAAAGAGGTGCTTATTGTAGGAGAAGTAGGAGTGAGAGAAAAAAAAAGAGGGCTGAACATGGATTTGAGAATTCAGAGCTAAAACTGTCCCTCATCTGGGAGCAGAAACAGAGATATAGATTCAGAGGCAAAAAGGACTCACATCACCATCCACAGAAGCATAGAACCACAAGACATAGTTTCATTCTCCCTGCAAAAGCTATCAATGGAGGAATTCTCTTTGCTAAATATGCGTGGTAGTGTAGTTTGTACATAGCCAAGTCACTTACCTCAAGAGGACAAACTACACCAGCTCTCAAAGCAGGCCAGATAGCACAAGCAACACCAGCCCAAGCCAAAATCCATTTCCCCTGCATTTGTGAATAATGACAGAGCAGCGGTTCATGTCTAGAACTAGAACGTATTCAGAATTCAAAGATTGTGTCATGGATTGTGTCTATCAGTTCAGAGGCGGCCTTCAGCTCAACTCATGATCCCAGGGTCTTGGCATCGACTCTGGTCTCAGGTTCCCTGCTCAGGGGTAAATCAGCTTTTCCCTCTCCAGGTCTACACCCTGATTGTAATCTCTCTGTCTCTCTGTCAAATATGTGCATGTGCATTGTTTGACAAAAAGACAAAAAAATAATCAGGGTACAAGGATTGACTGTGGCCAGGGGATGTTTTCTTTAATTTGGACCTAGATCTCTATGGAAGGCAGCCAGGTTCAGAGAACCTCCCACCATCCTCAAATGCCAGACCTTCGCTCAGAGCTCCAATGTTCATTCTCCACTTCCTTGTCTTCCTGAATATCCTCACCAACCTGTAGCATACGCTGTCTGTGGCTCTGTAATGGCCCTTTGTTGACCCACTGTTCATCTTCTGCTGGCTCCGTTAGAACACGCCCATCTTCCACAAGAGGCACTGTTTGCTTATCCCATAAAACCATTTGGGGGATGTTCATGAGAGGGTGAAGGCAGGCTTGTGCTGTCACATCTACATGTACTTCTCCAGAGGGTATCTGCAGGAACCTGTGGGAATGCTCCAGGTCCTTTGACATTTGAATCATCTTCAATGCCTCCTTTTGAAGATACAATTTGTCTTCCTGAAACGGGCATGGAAGTCTTTCAGATGGCTTCACTTGGGCTATGGGTCTTTTCCAACACGCTCCATGCTTGCTCCAGTGGACTCCAAGTACATGAGTCCTTTCTGGACCTAAGGTTCTAGGATGTAGAATCTTCCTTTGGTACATCATCAGTTTTGAAGATTTGGAAGTCATTTTGGATCGATTTCTAGACACGCTACAGGTACTCGTTATAAGGGCCACTAGGCCAGATGGAGTCATTTTGTGTTTCTGCAGTAAACTTATATTGAACCCATGCAGTAAACTAAATTGACCCTACTCCTCCCAGAGGAGCTTACTCTCAAAGCCTAGATACAAGGGTGAATCAGGCAAGGTGAAGACATCCCAATAGAGGGGCACGCATATATGTACTAGGGTGAATTGAGATCCAATTGTCCACCCATGTGTTACCTAGCACTTTTGTTTTTGTGGTGTAGCCGACTGAGCACGACTCTGCAGTTTTTTCTGTATTGTTATTTCATTGGCCACCTCTGTATAGCCGGGCTAAACTACCGCTATAAATGTTAGTCTGTGAGGCTGGGAGGGGCCGCCTCTTTGCAAGAGAAGGCCCTGACCGGTCAATATGATTCTCGATGCTTTGTGCAAAATTAACGTTTGCTTGACCTTCACTTTGTATCAGTCTCGCTCCTTTGAATAAGGACCCTATCTTTGGAGGGCCACCCGAATTCAAATGATGAGAACTGAGCCAGCAGAAGAATTTTTGGAAAAGCCTCTGGAGGTAAGATCATGGGATCCTGCATGGATCTGCAGAGTATGGCCCAGTGGTAGAAGCTGGCAGCAGCCATGCTCCCCAGAGTTGGTGTGGATGTGGAGATGCCTCATCCTCTGCTGGTAGATCGTATGGGGGTTCAAGTCCCCCTTGGTGGTCAGGGGGTTCGAGTCCCCCTAGATAGTCAGTGGGCTCGAGTTCCCCTTGGCAGTTAGAGGGGGTTCAAATACCCCTAGGCGAACTCCAGGGTGTTCGAGTCCCGCTGGACAGTCAGGGGGGTTAGAGTCCCCCTAGACATTTAGGGGGTTCAAGTCCCCCTGGGCGTTTTGGGGGTTTGAGTCCTCCTAGGCAATCATGGGATAAAGAAAGCCCCCACTAGTGGCAGGTTATTGGTAAGAATCATTGGGCTTACAAATTTCTTTGCCTGGTCCTTTTGTTGTCTATTGTATTGTTTGTTATGATTGAAGAAATGGGGCAAGCAGAGAATAAAGGGATTCTGGCTTTCATCTCTCTGTTCTTCATAATAGATGTGAGGCTTCTCACTCACTCATTTCATGTGTTAAGGACTATGACTGTAGCCAACTGGGGTTAGTCTAAGAGTGAGTTAAGGTGCCCAATGATGATGCTCATTGGAGCTGAGCATGGTATATGAGTGCCAAATGGACCACTTTTGGTAAGCAAAACTGGCACTGTGGGATGAACCGACCTTGAGCCAAAGAATTTAAAAAATATTCCCAAGCAGCTGCCGAAACCCCCTTTGTTTTGGGGAATTCATTGCCTTCTCTGGTCTGATGTGGACTGCCTAGCCCTTCCCCCTTGTTGTCGAGAGCATGGCATCTGAATTGGAGATAGTTATTTGTCTGTCTCAAGGTTTTTTTTTTTTTATATTTTAAATTTTTTATTTTTTATAAACATATATTTTTATCCCCAGGGGTACAGGTGTGTGAATCACCAGGTTTACACACTTCACAGCACTCACCAAAGCACATACCCTCCCCAATGTCCATAATCCCACCCTCTTCTCCCAAACCCCCTCCCCCCAGCAACCCTCAGTTTGTTTTGTGAGATTAAGAGTCACTTATGGTTTGTCTCCCTCCCAATCCAATCTTCTTTCATTGATTCTTCTCCTACCCACTTAAGCCTCCCTGTTGCATCACCACTTCCTCATATCAGGGAGATCATATGATAGTTGTCTTTCTCTGCTTGACTTATTTTGCTAAGCACGATTCGCTATAGTTCCATCCATGTTGTCGCAAATGGCAAGATTTCATTTCTTTTGATGGCTGCATAGTATTCCATTGTGTATATATACCACATCTTCTTGATCCATTCATCTGTGGATGGACATCTAGGTTCTTTCCATAGTTTGGCTATTGTGGACATTGCTGCTATAAACATTCGGGTGCACATGCCCCTTTGGTCACTACGTTTGTATCTTTAGGGTAAATACCCAATAGTGCAATTGCTGGGTCATAGGGCAGTTCTATTTTCAACATTTTGAGGAACCTCCATGCTGTTTTCCAGAGGGGCTGCACCAGCTTGCATTCCCACCAACAGTGTAGGAGGGTTCCCCTTTCTCCGCATCCTCGCCAGCATCTGTCATTTCCTGACATGTTGATTTTAGCCATTCTGACTGGTGTGAGGTGATATCTCATTGTGGTTTTGATTTGTATTTCCCTGATGCCGAGTGATATGGAGCACTTTTTCATGTGTCTGTTGGCCATCTGGATGTCTTCTTTGCAGAAATGTCTGTTCATGTCCTCTGCCCATTTCTTGATTGGATTATTTGTTCTTTGGGTGTTGAGTTTGCTAAGTTCTTTATAGATTCTGGACACTAGTCCTTTATCTGATATGTCGTTTGCAAATATCTTCTCCCATTCTGTCAGTTGTCTTTTGATTTTGTTAACTGTTTCTTTTGCTGTGCAAAAGCTTTTGATCTTGATGAAATCCCAATAGTTCATTTTTTCCCTTGCTTCCCTTGCCTTTTGCGTTGTTCCTAGGAAGATGTTGCTGCGGCAGAGGTCGAAGAGGTTGCTGCCTGTGTTCTCCTCAAGGATTTTGATGGATTCCTTTGCACATTGAGGTCCTTTATCCATTTTGAGTCTATTTTTGTGTGTGGTGTAAGGAAATGGTCCAATTTCATTTTTCTACATGTGGCTGTCCAGTTTTCCCAGCACCATTTATTGAAGAGGCTGTCTTTTTTCCATTGGACATTCTTTCCTGCTTTGTTGAAGATGAGTTGACCATAGATTTGAGGGTCTATTTCTGGGCTCTCTATTCTGTTCCATTGATCTATGTGTCTGTTTTTGTGCCAGTACCATGCTGTCTTGATGATGACAGCTTTGTAATAGAGCTTGAAGTCCGGAATTGTGATGCCACCAACATTGGCTTTCTTTTTCAATATCCCTTTGGCTATTCGAGGTCTTTTCTGGTTCCATATAAATTTTAGCATTATTTGTTCCATTTCTTTGAAAAAGATGGATGGTACTTTTTAGGAATTGCATTAAATGTGTAGATTGCTTTAGGTAGCATAGACGTTTTCACAATATTTATTCTTTCAATCCAGGAGCATGGAACATTTTTCCATTTCTTTGTCTCCGCCATCTTGACTCCTCCCCCTGTCTCAAGATTTTAATGTGTAATTGTTAAAGTGGCTTCCAAAGTCTTTGGTATCCTGAAACTGTGAAGGGTTGCTTGAATGACAAATGGAATTAAATTCGTTGGACATGTAGGTCTTAACCAAATGAGATACAATGCTAGACCATTAGATCCAAATCTCATCTTGACCACCACACACGCTATTGCGGACCTTCGTAGACTCCAACCGACTGATGATGGTGAACACCCGAGAGACAGGGTATCAGGCCCTCCTCCTCAACAAACCAAGAGTGATCTCACAGCCACCAGTGGTGCTAAATCCAGCCACACTGCTCCCAGAGGAGCTGGCTGACCATCCACACAACTGTGGGGAGGTCCTAAACCATGTCACAGGAATAAGACTGGATCTCAGAGACATGCCCTTCCCAGATGTAGAGATGACTCTGTTCATGGAAAGAGGTATGTGACGTATGTGATGGCTGTGGTAGTTTATCCTGAGCAGAAAAACTGGGCAGCGCCATGCCACATACAACTTCAGCACAACAAGCAGAACTGATTGAAATCACTAAGGCACTGCAGATGGCTAAAGGTAAAACCACCAACATCAATACGGATCACAGGTATGTCTTTGCTACTCTCCATATACATGGAGCTACTTACAAAGGAAGGAGCCTATTAACAGCAGAAGGAAAAGGAATTAAGACAGAAGAGAAATATTGGGACCCAAAAGAGGTGGCTGTTATGCATTTCTTGTGACACCAAAAGAGGACTGGTCTGATTTCAAAGGGAAACCAATTATCAGATCGATATAAACTGGAGAATTAAGAGGAAGATTTAAAGTATTTACAAAAATGGCTAATTTATATTATAAAGGGGAATGGACTAAGACTTAAAGAGGAAATTTAATTCTTTAATTCTTCCTCAAAGACTAGGAAAGAAGTTAGTAGACCAGATACATTAGGGTACTCACCTGGGGTCACTCAAACTCAAGGAATTTAAGGCAAGCAGTTCCAGGCTTCTAAATTACGGTGTATGGTCCAGGATATAGTTGATAGATGTGCTCAGTGCCAGGCAGTTAATGTGGGAGGAACTAGAATTGGAAGAGGGAAAAGAGAAAGAGGTAGTGTACCAGGAATTTATTGGAAAATAGATATTACAAAAATAAAACCTGGGAAATATGGGGACAAGTATATATTAGTTTTTGTAGATTTCGTTTCAGGCCAGGTTGAGGCTTTTTCCGAGAAACATGAGACAGCATGAGGGGTATCCAGAAAGCTACAAGAAAAATAATTCCTAGGTCTGGGCTTCCTCTCATGATTGGGTCATTCAAAGGCCTTGCATTTTGAGTTCAGTCTCACAGGAATTGGCCAAGGCCATGGGCACAAAATGGAAACTACATTGTGCCTATCAGACCCAGAGTTCTGGGCATGTAGAGAGAATGATCCGGACTCTTAAAGATACCGTGACAAAACTGACCCTGGAGACGGGCAGTGGATGGGTGGATCTCCTTCCTTTCACCCTGCCAGGGCAAGATGTACACACTATTTAAACAGGGTGACCCCATTTGAAATGTTTGGGAGAAACCCTGCTCCCGCTCTGTCCTTGGCTACAAAAGGTTGCCCTAGCAGAAATGACTGATCAGTCAGTTCTCCAGTCACTGCAGGCATTACAGTCTGTATTTAAAAAAATGCAGGGATCCAGACTGCCCACACTGGTATGGAGACTGAGGTGGAACCATATCCTTTCCAACCCAATCACCTGGTTTGGATATGACATTATCAATTGGGGAGCTTGGAGCCTCTCTGGATGGGACCTTTTACTGTTACCTTGAACACACCACAGCAGTAAAAGCAGAACACATCAGGGCCTGGATTCACGCATGTCACATCAAATGAGCCAAGGATGAAGAAGACCCCCAAAGGAGGAAGCCACAGCCAAAGATCCCGCTCACCCTGGACTAAATCTAAGACTGAAAAAACTATAAGTTTGTTGTTGCTCCTATTTTTACCTGTTTATGTAAATTATAGGCAGTTATTTAGATAAAGGAAATCAGAAAAAAAATGAAAAGGGTTTTATGAAGCGGTAAATGGGTAACTCATAGGCCGACTGTGCACTAGTGTCATTTACACTAGTGTAAATATACAGCCGACTGTACACTAATGTCATGTACAAAAGAAAATGAGAGCGATAAAAATGTTAGAATTACATGCTCAATAAACCTTTTATAACCAGAGCATGTAGACCTGGATGAAAAGTCAAGGAATTTGACTAATCTCCAAAGAATAGGGAGGAATGTAAGAGCCTGGGTGGCCAGAGAGAATCATTTGTGTTTATGCAGTATACATAGATTGGCCTCATGCAGTAATTTTAGATTGATACTGCCCCTCCCAAAGGTATTTACTCTCAAAGCCTAGATATAAGGGCAGGTCGGGCCAAATGAAGATATCTACTCAGTGGGGAGCTTATATCTACTAGGTAAATTGAGATTCAATTGTCCATCCGTGTGTTACTAGCAGTTTTTTTCTATGTCTGGCAGACGTAGCACCACTGTGCAGGTTTCTCTGTGTATTGCAATCTAAAGGGCACCTGTGTATAGCCCAGCTAAACTACATCTATACATGTTAGTCTGTGATGCTGGAGGGGGTCGAATTTGGAAGAGAAGGCCCAGACCTGTCAGTATGATTCTCGATGTTTGGACTGAAATTAAGTTTTGCTTGACCTTCTCTTTGTATCAGTCTTGCTCCTTTGATTAAAAACCCTAACACTTCTGTCTTCTCTATGAAGACTCCAGACATGTCTATGCCATGATTGGAAGTGTTCCCTTTGAGCTTTCCTTGGGTGGCTCTTCTCCTGTTCAGAAGATTGGTGATTGGGTGGGAGGGCCTAACCCTTGTGCAGGGCTCAGATTCCCTCCCCTGAGGTTTGCTTGAGGCCTGATTGTTACTTGACCTTTCCTGGCTAAGATGGAATGGTGGATTCTTGCCTTTCTCCGAAATCCAGAGGGCTGGTGCTGACAGTCAGGACCAAACACTACGAATCGGTCCATGGAGAAGGTGATACTGAAAAGCTTCACAAATTGCCTTGATGAGAGACCCAGGAGGCTCCACCAGTTTGGGAAGGCTAGGGGTCCTATTGGCACACCAATGAATACTCCAACCAAGTGTAGTGATCAGGCATGGGTTTATGAGGATTGGTTGTTATGACCTCAAAGCGTTGTGACATCACAGATGCTGGCTTCACTGAAGCAGCTGTCTCTCTCCCATGACCTTAGTATCCTATGGCTTTAGGTAGGAAGCCCCGGGAATGACAGAGCAAGAGCCCTCTGAGCCTGATCAGGAACTCAGGTTGTCTTCTGGGTTAATGTCCCACTTTCCCTTTCTAGATAAATAGGAAAAAAATGATGTTCATTATACCTTCCTTTAGGCCAACATTTCTCCAGAGACAGCAAGGTGTCCTATTTCCACTACAATTTCTAGATCTCAAGAAACATTGAGGCATCTTGGGTGCCAACAGCTCTCCGTGGGGTTTGTCATCCTGTGGGTGAGCAAGTCCATTGTCAGTGTCTTTTCCCAACGGGTCAGTGATGACTAACGGACAGAAAGTCCCTTCGTGAGGAAAAAGTTAAGGGCATGAATATATGGTGCTGCCTTTGTCCTCATCTCCTAGAGTTCTGAAACACAAGGTTAAGGGATTAGGGCTCTGTCTACCTGGTTTTCCCTTAACTTTGCAAAGTCTTTGAGAAAAGTGACTTTCTGAATCAGAGCTAACTCTTCAGGAAGAGGCCTGGACCACACCTGTTGTCATCATTAGTTAAGTGTACTTGTAGTGGAACGGGTATAGACATGTTGACCAAGTCTCTTTAGTCAAAAGGAAAGGGACGGCCTATATCGATGGCTTGCAAAGCCCACTTGAGAAGAACTGTGGACTGAGCCTCAAGGTCCTTGCAGACCAGTGATGAAGAAGGTGTGGTCCATCTTGGTAACACAGTATTCCTCAGATATCGGGGAGGATGAACCCCTGGAACTTACATTGACATGAACGTCCCATGTCTGGGTGATTGGAAATTGAAAAGACAGGCAGAACAATGGAAATATCATATAGCTTTCCACAATATGTTCCTCAGGAGGAATACCTTGGCCCTTAGTAAAGGAAAGGAAAACTGAATGGGAAGAATGCAGAGAAAGAGACCCACCAAGAGTGACTCAGGACTCTGAGAACCAAGCTGAGGGTTACAGAGAAGAGACACATGCAAGGAATAAGTGAAATGTTTAATGGGTGTTCAGGAGCTGTGGCATAGATTAGGAAAAGCACTAGGTCGCATATGAAACTAACTTCCGTGAATACTGTGTCAAGAAAAAATTACAAAAAAATTCCAAGAAGAATTCTAAGATTTTCAACAAAAAAATTCAGAGAAAAACAATGTGACTAATCTCCAAAGAATAGGGAGGAATGTAAGAGCCAGGTTGGCCAGAGGGAATCATTTTGTGTTTATGCAGTATACATAGATTGGCCTCATGCAGTAAATTTAGATTGATACTGCCCCTCCCAAAGGTATTTAGTCTCAAAGCCTAGATATAAGGGCAGGTCAGGCCTGATGAAGATATCCACTCAGTGGGGAGCTTATATCTACTAGGTAAATTGAGATTCAATTGTCCATCCGTGTGTTACTAGCAGTTTTTTTCTATTTTTTGGCAGACGTAAAACCACTGTTCAGTTTTCTCTGTGTATTGCAATCTAAAGGACACCTGTGTATAGCCCAGCTAAACTACATCTATACATGTTAGTCTGTGATGATGGAGGGGGTCGAATTTGGAAGAGAAGGCCCTGACCAGTCAGTATGATTTTTGATGTTTGGAATGAAATTAAGTTTTGTTTGAACTTTGCTTTGTATCAGTTTTGCTCCTTTGATTAAAAAGCCTAACACTTGTGTCTGCACTGTTGAAGACTCCAGACATGTCTATGTCATGATTGGAGGTGTTCCCTTTGAGCTTTCTTTGGGTGGCTCTTCTCCTGTTCAGAAGATTGGTGATTGGGTGGGAGGGCCTAACCCTTGTGCAGGGCTCATATTCCCTCCCCTGAGATTTGCTTGAGGCCTGATTGTTACTTGACCTTTCCTAAGATGGAATGGTGGATTCTTGCCTTTCTCCAGAATCCAGAGGGCTGGTGCTGACAGTCTGGACCAAACACTACGAATCGGGCCATGGAGAAGGTGATACCAACTCGCTTCACAAATTGCCTTGGTGAGAGACCCAGGTGGCTCCAGCGGTTTGGGATGGCTGGGGTCCTACTGGCACACCCATGAATACTCCAACCAAGTGTAGTGATCAGGCATGGGTTTATGAGGATTCATTGCTGTGACCTTAAAGCATTGTGACATCACAGATGCTGGCTTCACTGAAGCAGCTATTCCTCTCCCATGACCTTAGTATCCTATGGCTTTAGGTAGGAAGCCCCGGGAATGACAGAGCAAGAGCCCTCTGAGCCTGATCAGGAACTCAGGTTGTCTTCTGGGTTAATGTCCCACTTTCCCTTTCTAGATAAATAGGAAAAAAATGATGTTCATTATACCTTCCTTTAGGCCAACATTTCTCCAGAGACAGCAAGGTGTCCTATTTCCACTACAATTTCTAGATCTCAAGAAACATTGAGGCATCTTGGGTGCCAACAGCTCTCCGTGGGGTTTGTCATCCTGTGGGTGAGCAAGTCCATTGTCAGTGTCTTTTCCCAACGGGTCAGTGATGACTAACGGACAGAAAGTCCCTTTTTGAGAGAAAAGGTGAGAGCATGTATATATGGTGCTGCCTTTGGCCTCATCTCCTAGAGTTCTGAAACACAAGGTTAAGGGATTAGGGCTCTGTCTATCTGGTTTTTCCTTAACTTTGCAAAGTCTTCGAGGAAAGTGACGTTCTGAATCAGAGCTAACTCTTCATGAAGAGGCCTGGACCGCACCCGTTGTCATCATTAGTTAAGTGTACTTGTAGTGGAACGGGTATAGACATGTTGCCCAAGTCTTTTAGTCAAAAGAAAATGGACGGCCTATATCGACGGCCTGCAAAGCCCACTTGAGCAGAACTGTGGACTGAGCTTCAAGGTCCTTGCAGACTAGTGATGAAGAAGGTGTGGTCCATCTTGGTAACAGAGTAATCCTCAGCCATCGGGGAGGATGAACCCCTGGACCTTGGTAACAGAGTACTCCTGGCCATCGGGGAGGATGAACCCCTCACCTTACATTGACATGAACGTCCCATGTCTGGGTGATGGGAAATTGAAAATACAGGCAGAACAATGGAAATATCATCTACCTTTCCACAATATGTTCCTCAGGAGGAATTCCTTGGACCTTAGTAAAGGAAAGGAAAACTGAATGGGAAGAATGTAGAGAAGGAGACCAACCAAGAGTGACTCAGGACTCTGAGAACCAAGCTGAAGGTTACAGAGAAGAGACACATGCAAGGAATAAGTGAAATGCTTAATGGGTGTTCATGATCTGTGGCATAGATTAGTAAAAGCACTAGGTCTCATATGAAACTAAATGTTTCATGAATCCTGTGTCAAAAAAAAAATGACAAAAAAATTCCAAGAAGAATTCTAAGATTTTCAACAAAAAAATTCAGAGAAAAACAATGTGACCCTTTCAAAACCTAAAGAAGGCACAGGGAGAAAAGGAAAGAATTATATTTTTTATTATCTTATCTTATTGAAATGGCATGGGATTTGTTTCCTAAAATGTCCTTATCTGAATTGGGTCTTTATCATTGTAAATTATAGTCTACCTGCCTCTTCCATCTCTGAAATTGATGAGAAGACATGACATTGCCTTCGCTAAATACCTGGAAGAGTGGCCCAGGAAAATACCTTGGACCTGGCCCTCTGTGTGCTGGCAGGTGTTTGATTACTGCTTCAAATGCTTCAGTCACTACTAAAGAGCTGAGATTTTGTAGGTTTCCTGACCTAATCGTGGGAGTTTCTGGGAGTGTCTGGGAATTTAACCTTTCTTTCCGGTCTTGGATTTGCTAGCATAAATGTGTGTATGTGCCTCTTAGGTTATTCTTTTTTCCTTTCTACAGGTTGTCATGTGGTTTCTTACTTTCAGCTGTGTGCTTCTCTCCCTGCTATATCCCAGTAGTGGCTTTGCAGTTTGTTCATGTTTTCAGAACTGAAGTGTGAGATCTCCGGAGTTTTTTTTCCTAATGGTTTGTTTGTATTTCCTTTATTTCGATAATCATATATATGATTTCATTTTTTCTGTTAACTTGGGAGTTCGGCTCTTCTTCTACTTGTTCCTTCAGGCGTCCAGTGAGGTTCCTTTTTTTTTTTTTTTTTCGGTGTTTTTAAATTTTGGAAATGCATGCGTTTGACCCTTTATGGTTTCCCAATAAAATGTTTTGGCATCACTGCTTATGTTTTATGACATTCCCTTGTTCATGGCTCTTTCTGCATTTCCTTTGGATTTTCTTTCTTGCATTCATTGCTAGTTCATGAGTGTGTTGGTTTTCCAACCTTTAGGGTATGGCTGTATTTCCAATTTTAAAGTAATATCTTCCCGTTTTCATACCTTCGTGATCATAAGTGCCCAGGATAGGTTTTGACTTCTCTTCCATGAATTAAGACTGGATTTGGACTCGAGCTCAGGACCTGCGATAGACAAAGTTAGGTCTGCTGCTGGGAAGAGCATATCTTACTGTCCTCAGAGATGCAATCTTACTCATGGATCCCCAAAGATCAGGTGGTCTTGAGAGCCCATGTGGACGTCTGTTATTCCTTACCACCTTTCCATCCAGGTGATCTGTGCTGTGCTTAACGTGGATATCATAGACCCCAACAATATTGGATTAAAGTGCCCATCTCCCTTCCTCCTGTTCAAATGCTTCCAAATTTTAGATACAGACATGTTCTGGTATATATGTTGGCAGTTTTTCCATGTTTCTGATGTTTTGATGCTCCATCATGACAAAACACCTTTTGCTCGTTTTTGTCTCTCAAAGTCATAAAATCACTCTAAATGAATTAGGCACAATCAATTTGGCTCTCTTCTCCATGGCAAGAGCATAACCTATGTTTCCAAATTTTGTCACTTTCAAGCTATGTGTTCTTTTTAGTCAAAGGAAATCTCCTATGGGGAACAAAATTCGAGCTTGTTTAATATTTGTTGTTTTATGATGGATCATTCCTCGTTTTTTTTTGTTGTTGTTGTTGTTGTTTATTTGTTTTATTTTATTTTATTTTATTTTTTGTAATTTCAACCACACCTACAAAATGTTTGTATTGATGGGAGACTTTCATCTTGAATGCTGAATGAATTATTGTTAGGTAAGAAGTTCACATTCTCATTTCGGTTGACTTCTGACTTGAATTCTCTGTGCCTTTCCCTTTTATGGTATTTTCTTTGGGGATGCTTTATTAGTGCGATTTCTCACTTCCTCCACCTCTTTCTCGTGTCTTCTCTGTGTGTGTGTTCGTGTTTGTGTGCATGTGCATATCTTAATGTGTGCGTGGTCTGTGTGTGTTTCACAAAAAACTTACAGTTAAATTTCAAGAGGTAGGAATTGGTTCTCTTAAGGTTAGCAATTCAATTTGACATGCCTTGACAACTCACATTCCATCCGTTTCAAGAACATCTTCTGCAAGGAATGTCATCATTTGTCCTGTTCCATAAACACATATTCTCACAAAACTGCCTTCAAACAAACACCACATTTTGTGTGCCTCATTAGAATCGTATTATTTGTCCCTATACCCCTTGATTTTTCGTATGTTTCTTGACTGTCTTCAGGGAGTGAAATCGTCTGTTTGTTTTCTTTCTGAGAATGATAGATATGACAGAGCCCAAAGATCTCTGCAAGCCTGTCACATGAGACATGTGGAAGACTTCATTCTTGCTAAGTCTCAGTAAGAATTTGCGGTGACATGGAGGACAGTGGGATGGTAGTAGTGTCTAATAACCTCGTGCTTGTCTTCAGCCATGAAGGCAAAAGGAAGATGACAACAATAACAGAAGTGGGGTGGAAATTGACCTGAAGCCTACACAGTAAACTCCACAAAGTAAGAGATTGGAGGTCGCAGAAACTATGGGAGAAGTTTGGAGACATGTCTCATGGGAGATTTGGGTGGTTCGTGCATCAGAGGACAGTGATTCCATGCAAAGGACAAAGGCACAGGAGAACAGGGCACACTGAGATCCCACAAGGAACCTGTTTCCCAGTGCAATTGGCTGTGACAAACAGAGGGTCTGAGTTCTTGACAACACAATTCTTGAAGGCTGGAGATTTCAGATCAGCAGACTTGGCAGAAATCGACTCGAAAGAACACCGTGTTTTTTTTGCAGGGGACACCAACAAGCAACCACGTGCAGACAGCCTGGAGACCATGATCAGAAACAATACCAGGAGATGTAGTTGGAGGAGAGTGGGTCCTGGCAGTGCATCCGTGAGAGGCAGTGTTTGTGGAAATGATTCAATGGGTACATAAGAAATGTTCGGCTCTCAAACCAGTAGCAACAAGACAGAGCTAATGGCCAAGACAGGATGGTGAGACATTTGCTGCCTACCCTGCCAACACGAAAACCCAACCATGGAACACTTGGAGGACTGCCTTCCTCATTCCAAGATGCTTAGTCCAAGGAGAACACATTCTCCTATAGGGGACAAGAAGAATGCCTTGACCACTTGCTCTCTTATGATAGGAGCATTCTGCAGGCCTGCATTCTATTGGGTTGTGGAATGTCTCCTTTCACACGCACACCAGATCCTACTAAGTGAAACCTCAGCATATTCAGCCCGGGCCCCTAAAACACCAACCACCAGGCAAGGAGGACACTTGCAGTTGACTGGTCTCAACAGAACAGCAGATGGCATGCATCACACACACACACACACACACACCCATCATCCCTAAAGGGCCAGCAATTGGTCACTGCCGGATTTCCTCTTCTTAAAGACATTAACCTCAGGATGGAAAAAGAATGAGCTTTCAGAATACGGAGAGAAAGTCAGAGACTTATATCCAAGGCAAAGATGGAATAATCAACTGATGCCAAGGTAAAAGAACAAGAACAGATCACAGCTAGGCAATCAGAGAGAAACGTCTACATAGAACACGCCCGATGGGGTATAGAAAGCAGCGGCCTGGATACTTCCTGTACATCAGAAAACATAGAAGATATCAGAGAGTCTAGAACCACAGAGATAAACTGATAAATATAAACAAACATAAATAGCTCCTGAAGAGAAGATTGGCAGGAGACCTGATGCAAAGTCCGGGAAAATGGCAGAAGTAGAGAGTCCAATTAGTGACCTGGAAGAACTAGTCTAGAAAATAAGGAAGCAAATTCTAAAAGAGAAGGAAGAATGACGGGACATGACAATGAGCTTAGGGAATCATCATCTCCAGTAATTGAAAGAGGTGCCTCTTGTAGGAGAAGTAAGAGTGAGTGAAAGAAAGAGGGATGAGCATGCATTTGAGAAATCGGGGCTGAAAATGACCCTCATCCGGTTGCACAAACAGAGGTCCACAATGAGAGGCACAGAGGACTCCCATCACCTTCCACAGAAGCAGAGCACCAAAAGACATAGTGTCATTTCCCCCTGGAAAATCTAGGCATGGAGGAATTCACTTTAGCAAATAGGTATGGGAGAATATTTTTTCCATAGCCCAGACACTGACTTCAAGAGGAAATGCTATACCAGCTCTCGAAGAAAGCTGGATAGCTCAAGCAACACCAGCCAAGGCCAAAACCCTTATCCCCTGCATTTCTGAACAATGACTGAGCAGTGGTTCTTGTCTAGACCCTGAGGTTCTCAGAAGTCAACGGTTGGGTCCCAGGATGTGTCAATCAGTTTAGAGGCAGCCTTCAGATCAACTCATGATACTAGGGTCTTGGCAATGACTGTGGTCTCAGGTTCTCTGCTCAGGGGAAAGTAAGCTTCTCCCTCACCTGCTCTACCCCCTGTTTGTGAACTCTCGGTCTCTCTGTCTAATAAGTGCAAGTGCATCGTTTGACAAGATAACAAAAACAAAACCAGGCACAATAATAGACTGGGGGAAGAGAATGATTTATTGAATTTGGACCAAGGTTTCTATGGAGGGCAGCTAGGTACAGAGAACCTCCCACCATCCTAAAATACCAGACCTTCGCTCGGAGCTCCAATGTTCATTCTCCTGTTCTTTTTCTTCCTGGATCTCCTCACCAACCTGAAGCATCCACTTTGTGTCACGCTGTACTGACCCCTTGTTGACACATGTTCTTTCTCTTCTGTCTCCATTATAACATGCTCATCTTCTACAACAGGAACTGTTTGCTTATCATATGACATCATTTGCCTGAGGGTCATGAGAGGTAGAAGGCAGGCTTGTGCTGCCACACCGCCATGGAGTTCCACAGAGGGTAGCTGCTCCACCCTGAGGGAGTGCTCAAGGTTCTTCCACATTCGAATCCTCTTCAATGCGTCCTTTTGGACATATAATTTGTCTTCCTGAAATGGGCACGGAAGTCTTTCAGAAGGCTTCACTTGGGCTATGGGACTCTTCCAAAATGCTCTCCATTTGCTCCTGTGGACGCCAAGTACATGAGTCCATCCTGGACCTAAGGTTCTACACCTAAGGTGTAGCGTCTGCCTTTGATGCATGGTCATTTTTTAATATTGGGAGGCATTGTTGGCAGCATTTCTGGAGAGGCTCCAGGTACTCTTGTCCTCCCTGTTGAAGACTCCAACTTTTCTTTGGCAAGATTGCGGGTGTTCCGTTTTCTTTCCTTGGGATGGCCTTCTCCTGTTTAGAAGCTCCGTGATTGTGTGGGAGGGCCTTAATCTTGTGCTGGGCTCAGATTTCCTCCCCTGAGGCTATGCTTGAGGCCTGACTGTTTCTTGGCCTGTCAAAGTTAAGATGGAATGGATACTTGTCTTTCTCTGGAATCCAGAAGGCTGGTGCTGATAATCACGACCAAACACTATGAATTCGGCCCTGTAGAAGGTGACTCCGACTCGCTTCGCAAACTGCCTTGGTGAGAGACCCAGACAGCTCCAGCGGTGTGGGACGGCCTGGGGTAATCTCGGCCCACCCACGAATACTCTATGCAATTGTAGTGATCAGGCGTGATGTAATGAGGTGTGGTTGCTATAAACACAAATCATTGTGACATCACAAATGCTGGCTTCACTAAAGCAGCTTTCCCTCTCCCATGACCTTGGTGTAGGAAGCCCCCGATAGACAGAACAAGAGCCCTCTGAGTCTGATCAAGAACTCAGGTTGTCTTGTGGGTTAGTGTCCCACTTCCCCTTTCTGCAAAAAGGGGAAATAAAATGATGTACACTATACCTTCCTTTAGGCCAACATTTTCCCAGAGATGGCAATGTGTCCTATTTCCACTACAATTTTTAGAGATCTCAAGAAATGGTGAGGCCTTGGGTATCAACAACTCTCCATTGGGTTGGTAATCCTGTGTGTGAGAGCGTCCTTTCTCAGCGTCTTTTGCCTATGGCTCAGTGATGACTAAGGAACGGAAATTCCCCTTTCGAGAAAAAAGGTGAGGGCATAGATATATGGTGCTGTCTGTGCTCTCATCTATTAGTTTTCTGAAACACACGGCTAATGGTTTAAGGCTCTGTCTACCTGGCTTTCCCTTACACACCTTTGCAAAGTCTTAGAGGTGAGTGTCATTCTGCATCAGGGCTAAACCTACGGAAGAGGCCCAGACCACACCCGTTGTCATCATTAGTTGTCCTTGTTGCAGTAACAGGTATAATCAAGTTGACCATGTCTCTTTAGTCAGAAGGATAGGTACGGCTAATATCGATGGCTTGCAAGGCCCATTCGAGCAGACCTTTGCAGTGAGCCACAATGCCCTTGCAAGGACTAGTGGATAAGGAAGGCTTGGTCCATTTTGGCAAGACTGTATTCCTCGGCCGTTGAAGAGAATGAACGCCCTGGACCTTGCCCTGACATGAATGTCCCATGCCTGGCTGATGTGAAAAGAAAAGGCAGGCAGAAAAATGGAAATATCATATGGCATCTCAAAATATGTGCCTCATAAGAAATACCTTGGCGCTCTGTCCTCTTCAATAAACACGTATGCTCATAAAACTGCCTTCACACAATCACCACGATTGGGTGCCTCATTAGTGTCATATTGTTTGTCCCTATACCCCTTGCTTTTTCATATGTTTCTTGACTGTCATGAGGGAGTGAAATCATCTGTTTGTTGTCTTTCTGAGAATGATAGATGTGACGCCACCCAATGCTCTCCGCAACACTGCAACATGAGGCAAGTGGAATAATTCATTCTTTCTTATGTCTCAGTAAGAATTTGTGGTGACATGGAGGACAGTGAGATGGTAGTAGTGTCTAATAACATCGTTCTTGTCTTCAGCAAAGAAGGCTACAGGAAGATGACCACAACAACTGCAACGGAGTGAAAATTGACCAGAAGCCTACAAGTAAACTCCAAAAATAACAAAGGCAGTCACAGAGACTAAGGGAGAAGGTTGGAGACATGGCTTATAGGATATTTCGTTGGTTCATGCATCAGATGGCAGTGATCTCTTGCAAAGGACAGAGGTACAGGAGAGCACGGCAACCTGGAAAAACACAAGGCACCTGTTTCCCAGATCCATTGCTGTGAAGAGAAGAGGGTCTGAAGGGCACGAGTTCTTGACAACACAAGTCTTGAGTGCTGGAGTTTTCAGATCAGCAGGCTTGGCAGATATAAACTTGAAAAAACTCCATGTTTTTCCTGCATAGGTCACCAACAAGCAACCATGTGCAGACAACCTGGAGACCATGATCAGCGACAATACCAGGACACGCAGTGGGAATATGGTGGGTCCTGGCAGTGCATCCATGAAAGGCAGTGTTCGTGTCTCAATGGGGGCATAAGAAATATTGGGCTCCCACAGGAGGAGCATCAAGACTGACCTACTGGCCAATACAGGATGTTGAGGACATAGCTGCCTACTCTGGCCACACCAAAACCCAACCATGGAACACTTGAGGGACATCCTTCCTCACTCCAAGTTGTTAGTCCAAGGCGCTCCCATAGGGGACGAGAAGAATGCCTTGACCACATGCTCTCTTCTGAACACAGCATTCTGTAGGCCTGCATTCTGATGAGTTTGTGAAATGTCTCCTTTCACAGGCACACCAGAGCCCACCAAGGTAAACCTCAGCATATTCAGCCCAGGCCCCAAACACACCAAATGCCAGGCAAGGAGAGCCACTGCAGATGGCTAGTCTCTAGGACAGCGTCAGCCACAACACAAACATCAGATGGCATGCATCACACACACACACACACACACACACACACACACACACACACACACACGACAAAACAATGGGCCGCCCTTGGTCACTCAATGATCTCTTCTACCTAAATAAATTACCCACAGGATAGGAAACAGGATAAGTATTTCAAATACAGAGAGGAGACAGAGATCTAGATCTAATACAAGATGGAAGAATCAATAGATGCTAAGGAAAAAGAACAAGAAAGGATCATGGCTAGGAAACAGAGTGAAGCTTCTACATATAACACGCCTTATGTGGGTTTGAAAGCTGAGGCCTGGATCCTCCCTATACATCAGAAAACATAGAAGATATAAGAGAGTCTCGAACCACAGAAATAAAACTGATAAAGATAAAAGAACCTAAAGAGCTCCTGAAGAGAAGATTGGTAGGAGACTGGATGCAAAGACTGGGAACATAGCAGAAGTAGAGGATCCAAATAGTGGCCTGGAGAACAAGCCTAGAAAATAAGGAAGCAAATTCTTTTTTTTTTTTTTTAACTTTTTATTTTTTATAAACATATATTTTTATCCCCAGGGGTACAGGTCTGTGAATCACCAGGTTTACACACTTCACAGCACTAACCAAAGCACATACCCTCCCCAATGTCCATAATCCCACTCCCTTCTCCCAAACCCCCTCCCCCCAGGAACCCTCAGTTTGTTTTGTGAGATTAAGAGTCACTTATGGTTTGTCTCCCTCCCAATCCAATCTTCTTTCATTGATTCTTCTCCTACCCACTTAAGCCTCCCTGTTGCATCACCACTTCCTCATATCAGGGAGATCATATGATAGTTGTCTTTCTCTGCTTGACTTATTTCGCTAAGCATGATACGCTCTAGTTCCATCCATGTTGTCGCAAATGGCAAGATTTCATTTCTTTTGATGGCTGCATAGTATTCCATTGTGTATATATACCACATCTTCTTGATCCATTCATCTGTGGATGGACATCTAGGTTCTTTCCATAGTTTGGCTATTGTGGACATTGCTGCTATAAACATTCGGGTGCATGTGCCCCTTTGGATCACTACATTTGTATCTTTAAGGTAAATACCCAATAGTGCAATTGCTGGGTCATAGGGCAGTTCTATTTTCAACATTTTGAGGAACCTCCATGCTGTTTTCCAGAGTGGCTGCACCAGCTTGCATTCCCACCAACAGTGTAGGAGGGTTTCCCTTTCTCCACATCCTCGCCAGCATCTGTCATTTCCTGACTTGTTGATTTTAGCCATTCTGACTGGTGTGAGGTGATATCTCATTGTGGTTTTGATTTGTATTTCCCTGATGCCGAGTGACATGGAGCACTTTTTCATGTGTCTGTTGGCCATCTGGATGTCTTCTTTGCAGAAATGTCTGTTCATGTCCTCTGCCCATTTCTTGATTGGATTATATGTTCTTTGGGTGTTGAGTTTGCTAAGTTCTTTATAGATTCTGGACACTAGTACTTTATCTGATATGTTGTTTACAAATATCTTCTCCCATTCTGTCAGTTGTCTTTTGATTTTGTTAACTGTTTCCTTTGCTGTGCAAAAGCTTTTGATCTTGATGAAATCCCAATAGTTCATTTTTTCCCTTGCTTCCCTTGCCTTTTCCTAGGAAGATGTTGCTGCGGCAGAGGTCGAAGAGGTTGCTGCCTGTGTTCTCCTCAAGGATTTTGATGGATTCCTTTCGCACATTGAGGTCCTTCATCCATTTTGAGTCTATTTTTGTGTGTGGTGTAAGGAAATGGTCCAATTTCATTTTTCTGCATTTGGCTGTCCAATATTCCCAGCACCATTTATTGAAGAGGCTGTCTTTTTTCCATTGGACATTCGTTCCTGCTTTGTCGAAGATGAGTTGACCATAGATTTGAGGGTCTATTTCTGGGCTCTCTATTCTGTTCCATTGATCTATGTGTCTGTTTTTGTGCCAGTACCATGCTGTCTTGATGATGACAGCTTTGTAATAGAGCTTGAAGTCCGGAATTGTGATGCCACCAACGTTGGCTTTCTTTTTCAATATCCCTTTGGCTATTCGAGGTCTTTTCTGGTTCCATATAATTTTTAGCATTATTTGTTCCATTTCTTTGAAAATGATAGATGATACTTTGAGAGGAAGTGCATTAAATGTGTAGATTGCTTTAGGTAGCATAGACATTTTCACAATATTTATTCTTCCAATCCAGGAGCATGGAACATTTTTCCATTTCTATGTGTCTTCCTCAATTTCTTTCATGAGTACTTTATAGTTTTCTGAGTATAGATTCTGTGTCTCTTTGGTTAGGTTTATTCCTAGGTATCTTATGGTTTTGGATGCAATTGTAAATGGGATTGACTCATTAATATCTCTTTCTTCTGTCTTGCTGTTGGTGTAGAGAAATGCAACTGATTTCTGTGCGTTGATTTTATATCCTGACACTTTACTGAATTCCTGTATAAGTTCTAGCAGTTTTGGAGTGGAGTCTTTTGGGTTTTCCACATATGGTATCATATCATCTGCGAAGAGTGATAATTTGACTTCTTCTTTGCCGATTTGGATGCCTTTAATTTCCTTTTGTTGTCTGATTGCTGAGGCTAGGACCTCTAGTACTATGTTGAATAGCAGTGGTGATAATGGACATCCCTGCCGTGTTCCTGACCTTAGTGGAAAAGCTTTTAGTTTTTCTCCATTGAGAATGATATTTGCGGTGGGTTTTTCATAGATGGCTTTGATGATATTGAGGTATGTGCCCTCTATCCCTACACTTTGAAGAGTTTTGATCAGGAAGGGATACTGTACTTTGTCAAATGCTTTTTCAGCATCTATTGAAAGTATCATATGGTTCTTGTTCTTTCTTTTATTGATGTGTTGTATCACATTGACTGATTTGCGGATATTGAACCAACCTTGCAGCCCTGGAATAAATCCCACTTGGTCGTGGGAATAATCTTTTTAATGTACTGTTGAATCCTATTGGCTAGTATTTTGTTGAGTATTTTCGCATCTGTGTTCATCAAGGATATCGGTCTATAGTTCTCTTTTTTGGTGGGATCCTTGTCTGGTTTTGGGATCAAGGTGATGCTGGCCTCATAAAATGAGTTTGGAAGTTTTCCTTCCATTTCTATTTTTTGGAACAGTTTCAGGAGAATAAGAATTAGTTCTTCTTTAAATGTTTGGTAGAATTCCCCCGGGAAGGCATCTGGCCCTGGGCTTTTGTTTGTTTGGAGATTTTTAATGACTGTTTAAATCTCCTTACTGGTTATGGGTCTGTTCAGGCTTTCTATTTCTTCCTGGTTCAGTTGTGGTAGTTTATATGTTTCTAGGAATGCATCCATTTCTTCCAGATTGTCAAATTTATTGCCATAGAGTTGCTCATAGTATGTTCTTATAATAGTTTGTATTTCTTTGTGTTAGTTGTGATCTCTCCTCTTTCATTCATGATTTTATTTATTGGGTCCTTTCTCTTTTCTTTTTGATAAGTTGGGCCAGGGGTTTATCAATTTTATTAATTCTTTCAAAGAACCAGCTCCTAGTTTCGTTGATTTGTTCTATTGTTTTTTTGGTTTCTATTTTATTGATTTATGCTCTGATCTTTATGATTTCTCTTCTCCTGCTGGGCTTAGGGTTTCTTTCTTGTTCTCTCTCCAGCTCCTTTAGGTGTAGGGTTAGGTTGTGTACCTGAGACCTTTCTTGTTTCTTGAGAAAGGCTTGTACCACTATATATTTTCCTCTCAGGACTGCCTTTATTGTGTCCCACAGATTTTGAACCATTGTATTTTCATTATCATTTGTTTCCATGATTTTTTTCAATTCTTCTTTAATTTCCCGGTTGACCCATTCATTCTTAGAAGGATACTGTTTAGTCTCCATATATTTGGGTTCTTTCCAAACTTCCTTTTGTGGTTGAGTTCTAGCTTTAGAGCATTGAGTTCTGAAAATATGCAGGGAATGATCCCAATCTATTGATACCGGTTGAGTCCTGATTTAGGACCGAGGATGTGATCTATTCTGGAGAATGTTCCATGTGCACTAGAGAAGAATGTGTATTCTGTTGCTTTGGGATGAAATGTTCTGAATATATCTATGATGTCCATCTGGTCCAGTGTGTCATTTAAGGCCTTTATTTCCTTGCTGATCTTTTGCTTGGATGACCTGTCCATTTCAGTGAGGGGAGTGTTAAAGTCCCCTACTATTATTGTATTGTTGTTGATGTGTTTCTTTGATTTTGTTATTAATTGGTTTATATAGTTGGCTGCTCCCACGTTGGGGGCATAAATATTTAAAATTGTTAAATCTTCTTGTTGGACAGACCCTTTGAGTATGATATAGTGTCCTTCCTCATCTCTTATTATAGTCTTTGGCTTAAAATCTAATTGATCTGATTTAAGGATTGCCACTCCTGCTTTCTTCTGATGTCCATTAGCATGGTAAATTCTTTTCCACCCCCTCACTTTAAATCTGGAGGTGTCTTCGGGCTTAAAATGAGTTTCTTGGAGGCAACATATAGATGGGTTTTGTTTTTTTATCCATTCTGATACCCTGTGTCTTTTGACAGGGGTATTTAGCCCATTCACATTCAGGGTAACTATTGAGAGATATGAATTTAGTGCCAATGTATTGCCTGTAAGGTGACTGTTATTGTATATGGTCTCTGTTCCTTTCTGATCTACCACTTGTAGGCTCTCTCTTTGCTTAGAGGACCCCTTTCAATATTTCCTGTAGAGCTGGTTTGGTATTTGCAAATTCTTTCAGTTGTTGTTTGTCCTGGAAGCTTTTAATCTTTCCTTCTATTTTCAATGATAGCCTAGCTGGATATAGTATTCTGGGCTGCATGTTTTTCTCGTTTAGTGCTCTAAAAATATCATGCCAGCTCTTTCTGGCCTGCCAGGTCTCTGTGGATAAGTCAGCTGCCAATCTAATATTTTTACCATTGTATGTTACAGACTTCTTTTCCCGGGCTGCTTTCAGGATTTTCTCTTTGTCACTGAGACTTGTAAATTTTACTCTTAGGTGACGGGGTGTGGGCCTATTCTTATTGATTTTGAGGGGCGTTCTCTGAACCTCCTGAATTTTGATGCTTGTTCCCTTTGCCATATTGGGGAAATTCTCCCCAATAATTCTCTCCAGTATACCTTCTGCTCCCCTCTCTCTTTCTTCTTCTTCTGGAATCCCAATTATTCTAATGTTGTTTCGTCTTATGGTGTCACTTAATTCTCGAATTCTCCCCTCGTGGTCCAGTAGCTGTTTGTCCCTCTTTTGCTCAGCTTCTTTATTCTCTGTCATTTGGTCTTCTATATCACTAATTCTTTCTTCTGCCTCATTTGTCCTAGCAGTTAGAGCCTCCATTTTTGATTGCACCTCATTAATAGCTTTTTTGATTTCAACTTGGTTAGATTTTAGTTCTTTTATTTCTCCAGAAAGGGCTTTTATATCTCTCGAGAGGGTTTCTCTAATATCTTCCATGCCTTTTTCGAGCCCGGCTAGAACCTTGAGAATTGTCATTCTGAACTCTAGATCTGACATATTACCGATATCTGTATTGATTAGGTCCCTAGCCTTCGGTACTGCCTCTTGTTCTTTTTTTTGCGTTGAATTTTTACGTCTTGTCATTTTGGCCAGATAAGAGTAAATGAAGGGGCAAGTAAAATACTAAAAGGGTGGCAACAACCCCAGGAAAATATGCTTTAACCAAATTGGAAGAGATCCAAAATCGTGAGAGGGGAGAAAGGGGATAAAAAGAGGTTCAAAAAGAAAGAAAGGAAAAAAAAAAGAAAAAAGAAAAGAAAAAAAAAGAAAAGAAAAGAAAATTTTTTTTTAAAAAAGAAAACACCTGAGAAAAATGTAATAAAGAAAATATATATATATATTAGATAAACTAGTATAAAATCGTTAAAAAAGAAAAAGGTAACAGTTAAAAAAAAAATTATCCGAAGGCGAGAAGAAAAAGAAAGAAAAAAAAATGAAAAAGAAAAAATTAAATTAACTGCAAGACTAAAAAAAATCACAGGAAAAAAGCCATGAGTTCCGTGCTTGGCTTTCTCCTCCTCTGGAATTCTGCTGCTCTCCTTGTTATTGAAACCGCACTCCTTGGTAGGTGAACTTGGTCTGGGTTGGATTTCTTGTTGATCTTCTGGGGGAGGGGCCTGTTGTAGTGATTCTCAAGTGTCTTTGCCCCAGGCGGAATTACACTGCCCTTACCCGGGGCCGGTGTGAGTAATCCGCTCGGGTTTGCTTTCCCGAGCTTTTGTTCCCTGAGTGCTTTCCATAGAGTTCTGGAGGACGGGAATACAAATGGTGGCCTCCCGGTCTCCGGCCCGGAGGAGCCGAGAGCCCAGGGCCCCACTCCTCAGTGCGCCCTCAGAGAACAGCGCCCAGTTACTCCCGTCTGCCTGACCTCCGGCCGCGCTCCAAGCTCACGGAGCCTGAGACCGGTTCAAGGTAACACGAGCTGCGAGCTTACTGTCGGCTCTGTTTCTGTAGCTGGCTTTCCCGTTCCAATACCCGCAAGCCTGCGACACTCAGACACCCCCGATCCTTCTGTGACCCTGCGGGACCTGAGGCCACGCTGACCCCGCATGGGCTTCGCCCCGGTTTAGCCTCTGAAGCGATGTCCCTCAGCGGAACAGACTTTTAAAAGTCCTGATTTTGTGCGCGGTTGCTCCGCCACTTGCCGGGAGCTGGTCCCTCCCCCCGGTGTCTATCTTCCCGTCGCTTTGGATTCACTTCTCCGCCGGTCCTACCTTTCAGAAAGTGGTTGTTTTTCTGTTTCCAGAATTGCTGTTCTTCTTCTCTTCAATCTGCCGATGGATTTTCAGGTATTTGCAATCTTTAGATAAGCTATCTAGCTGTTCTCCGGCTAGCTGAAGCAGTTTCAGCTTGCTACTTCTCCGCCATCTTGACTCCTCCCAGGAAGCAAAATCTAAGAGAGAAGGAAGAATGATGGAACATGACAATGAGCTTAGGGAATCATCATCCAAAAAGAAAGGAAATAGGTGCCTATTGTAGGATAAGTAAGAGTGAGAGAACGAAAAGAGGGCTGAACATGGATTTGAGATTCGGGGCTGTCAATGACCCTCATCTGGGAGCTGAAACAGAGGTCCAGAATCAGAGGCACAGAGGACTCCCATCACCTTCCACAGAAGCAGAGCACCAAAAGACATAGTGTCCTTCCCCCTGGAAAATCTAGTCATGGAGGTATTCTCTTTAGGCAAATAGGCATCGGAAAATAGTTTGTCCGTAGCCCAGTCACTGACTTCAGAGGAAAAGCTATACCAGCTCTCAAAGCAGGCCAGATAGCTCAAGCAATACCTGACCAAGCCAAAATCCTTATCCCCTGCTTTTCTGAACAATGACAGAGCATCGGTTCTTGTCTAGAACCAGGAGGTATTCAGAAGTCAAATGTTGGGTCCCTTGTTGTTTCCATCAGTTCTGGTGCAGCCTTCAGATCAACTCATGATTCCAGGGTCTTGCTATGACTCTGGTCTCAGGTTCTCTGTTCAGGGGTAAGTAAGCTTCTCACTCTCCAGCTCCAACCCCTTATTGCGGTCTCTCTGCCTCTCTGTCAAATACGTGCATGTGCATTAT
The DNA here is from genome assembly GCF_964662115.1 of Mustela nivalis. Taxonomy (NCBI): domain Eukaryota; kingdom Metazoa; phylum Chordata; class Mammalia; order Carnivora; family Mustelidae; genus Mustela; species Mustela nivalis. Next base: position 20,830,805 of record NC_139041.1, on the reverse strand, counting down.
TTGACACGATAACCAAAACAAAACCAGGGTACATTAATTGATTAGTGCCAGAGGATGTTTTCTTGAATTTGGACCTAGGTTCCTATGGAGGGTAGCCAGGTACAGAGAACCTCTCAACATCCTAAAATGCCCGACCTTCGCTTCGAGCTCCCTCATTTATTCTACTGTTCTTTGTCTCTCTGGATCTCCTCACCTTTCTGAAGCATGTGCTGTCTGTTGCACAGTACTGACCACTTGACGACAATTGTGCATCTTCTCGGGGCTCCATTAGAACATGCCCATCTTCCGCAAGAGGCACTGTGTGCTTATCTCATGAAACAATTTGGGGGAAGATCATGAGAGGGTGAAGGAAGGTTTGTGCAGCCACATTTCCATGCACTTCCTCAGAGGGTAGCTGCTCCAACCTGAGGGAGTGCTCAAGGTTCTTCCACATTAGAATCCTCTTCAATGCATCCTTTTGGACATACAAGTTGTCTTCCTAAAACGGGCACGGAATTCATTCAGATGGCTTCACTTGGGCTTTGGGTCTCTTCCAACATGCTCTCCATTGGCTCCTGTGGACTCCAGGTACATGAGTCCATCCTGGACCTAAGGTTATGGGTGTAGAGTCTGCCTTGATGCATGGTCATTTTTGAAGATTGGGAGGCCTTGTTGGCACCGTTTCTGGAGACGCTCGAGGTACTCGTGTGCTCGCTGTGGAAGACTCCGGACATGTCTTTGGCATGGTTGTGGTGGTTCATTTTGAGCTCTCTTTGGGGGGTCATTTGCCTGTTCAGAAGCACCGTGATAGGGTGGGAGGACCTACCCCTTGTGCCGGGCTCAGGTTTCCTCCCCTGAGGCTTTGCTTGAGACCTCATTGTTTTTTGGCATGTTGTGGTTAAGATGGAATGGTGGAGGCTTGCCTTTCTCTGGAGTCCAGAGGACTGGAGCTGTCAGTCACGACCAAACACTATGAACTGGGCCATGGAGAAGGTGACACCAACTCGCGTCACAAACTGCCTTGATTTGAGACCCAAGCAGCTCCAGCAGTTTGGGATGGCTTGGTGTCCTCTTGTCCCACCCATGACTACTCCAGCCAAGTGTAGTGATCAGGCGTGGGTTGATGAGGAGTGTTTGCTATTACCTCAAAGCTTTGTGACATCACAGATGCTGGCTTCACTGAAGCAGCTGTCCTTCTCCAATGAACTTGGCGTCCTATGGCTTTAGGTAGGAAGCCCCGGGAAGGACAGAACAAGAGCCCTCTGAGTCTGATGAAATACTCAGGTTTTCTTGGGGGTTAATGTCCCACTTCCCCTTTCTAGACTAAGAGGAATGAAAATGACGTTCAGTATACCTTCCTTTAAGCCAACATTTCCCCAGATATGGAAAGGTGTCCTATTTCCACTAAAATTTCTAGAGAGCTCAAGACACAGGAGACCTCGTGTGTATCAGCAGCTCTCCGTGGGTTTTGTCATCCTGTGGGTGAGAGCGTCCTTTGTCAGCGTCTCTTGCTGATGGGTCAGTGATGAGTAAGGTTGGAAAGTCCCTTTTAGAGGAAAAAATTGAGGGCTTTGATATACGGTGCTGTCTGGGGCCTCATCTCTGTGTATTCTGAAAACCAGGGCTCTGTCTCCCTGGTTTTTCCTTAATCACCTTTACAAAGTCTTCAAGGAGACTGACCTTCGGCATCACAGCTAACTCTTAAGGGAGAGGCATGGACTGCACCCGTTGTCATCATTAGTTAACTATACTTTTTGTGGTACCGGGTATAGACACACAGACCACATCTCTTTAGTCAGAATGAAAGGGATGGCCTATACCGACGACTTGCAAGACACAATCGAGCAGACATTTGGAGTGAGCTGCATGCCCTTAAAGGAGTAGTGGATAAGGAAGGTTTGGTCCATTTTGGCAACACAGTATTCCTCAGCCGTCGAAGAAAATAAACCCCTGGACCTTGCCTTGACATGAATGTCCCATGCCCTGCTGATGGGAAATGGAAAAGGCAAGCAGACAAAGGGAAATGTCATATGGCTTCCCACAATATGTGCCTCGGGAGGAATACCTTGGCCCTTAGTAAAGGAAGGGAAAACTGAAGGGCAAGAAGTCAAAGAATGAGACCCACCAGGAGTGACTCAGGACTCTGAGAACCAAGCTGAGGGTTACAGAAAAGAGAACTGTTAAAGGGGTGTTCAGGAGTTGTGGCATATATTAGGAGGAGCACTGGGACGTACATGCAACTAAAGCATCCGGGAATACTCTGTCAAAAACGGATGATGGATGATAGGCGGGCTTTCTCTACAGAACAGCAACCACAACAACAAAAATTTAGAGGAAAATAATCTGTCCCTTTCAAAACCAAAGGAAGTCACAGGGAGAATAGGAAAGCATTATATTGTTTATTATCTTTCCTTATTGAAATGACATGGGATTCTTTACTAAAATGTCCTTCTCTGAATTGTGTCTTCATCCTTGTGACTTCTAGTCTATGCCTCTTCCATCCCTGTAATCAATGAGAGGACATGGCAATACCTTCGCTCAATAACTAGAAGAGTCACCCAGGAAAATGACTTGGACCTGGCCTTCCCTTTATTGTATTTTCTGTGGGGTTGATTCCTTAGTGTGATTCTGACTTCCTCTCTCTCTTTTGCGTGTCTTATCTGTGAGTGTGTTCAGGTGTGTGTGCATGTGCCGGTGTTAATGTGTGTGTGGTCTCTGTGTGTTTCACATAACACTTATAATTAAATTTCAAGAGATAAGAATTCGGTCTCTTAAGGATAGCAACTGAATTTGAGATGCCATGAAAAATCACATTCCATTCATTTCTGAACATCTTCTGCAAAGGACGTCATCTAGTTTCCTCTTCAAAAAACACATATTCTCACAAAACTGCCTTCAAACAAACACCAAATTTTTGTGCCTCATAAGAGTAGATTTATTGTCCCTATACCCCTTGCTTTTTCATATGTTTCTTGACTGTCTTGAGGCAGTGAAATCTTCTGGTTTTTGTCCTTCTGAGACAAACAGTCTGTTTTCTTTCTGAGAATAATAGATGTGATGAAGCCCAATGGTCTCCCCAACCCTGCCACATGAGACATGTGGAAGAATTCATTCTGGCTTATGTCTTAGTAAGAATTTGCGGTGACATGGAGGACAGTAAGATGGTAGTAGTGGCTAATAACCTCGTGTTTGTATTCAGCCATGAAAGCAACAGAAAGAGGACAACATAAACTGCAATGGGTGGATATTGACCTGAACCCTACAAAGTAATCTCCAGAGCTAAAAGAATGGAAATCACAGAGACTAAGGGAGAAGGTTGGAGACATGGCTCAGTGGAGATTTGTGTGGTTCATGCATCAGAGGGCAGAGATACCATTAAAAGGACAAAGGCACAGGAAAGCATGGCTCACTGGGAACCCACAAGGAACCTGTATCCCAGTGCCATGGGCTGTTATGAGCATAGGATCTGAAGGGCACAAGTTCTTGAAACACAAGTCGTGAGGGCTAGATTTTTGAAATCAGTAGGCTTGGCAGACATCGGCTCAAAAGAACACCACATTTTTCCTGCATAGGACACCAAGAAGCAAACAGGTGTAGACTGCCTGGAGACAATGATCAGAGACAATACCAGGAGAAACAGTGGGAAGATGGTGGGACCTGGCAGTGCATCCATGGGAGGAATTGTTTGTGGAAATGACTCAATGGGGGCATAAGAAATTTTGGGCTCTCTCACCAGCAGCATCAAGACAGAGCTATTGGCCAAGAAGGACAGTGAGGACATTTGCTGCCAAGCCTGCCAACACGAAATCCCAACCATGGAACACTTGGAGGACTGCCTTCCTCAGTCCAAGATGCTTAGTCCACGGAGAACAGACTCTCCCATTGGGCACGAGAAGAAAGCCTTGACCACATGCTCTCTTCTGAACACAGCATTCTGCAGGCCTGCATTCTTTTGAGTTGGTGGAATGTCTCCTTTCACAGGCACACCAGAGCCCACCTATGTAAACCTCAGCATATTCAGCCCGGACCAAAAACACATCAAACGTCAGGAAAGGAGGGCCCTAGCAGTTGACTGGTCTCAAGGAAGGGTCAGACGTACACAACAGCAGATGGCATGCATGCCATACACATACACAAACACACACACACACACACACACACACACACACACACACACACCAAAATCCCTTAAGGGTCAGCCCTTGGTCACTCCGGGATCTCATCTTTATAAAGATATTAACCTCAGCATAGAAGACAGAATGAGATATTCAAATACAGAGAGGAATAGAGAGACCTAGATCCAAGGCAAAGATGGAATAATCAATTGATGCCAAGGTAAAAGAACAAGAAATTATCCAGGCTAGGCAATCGGAGTGAAATCTCTATATATATAAAGCCTAAGGGTTTTGAAAGCAGCGGCCTGGATACTCCCTGTACATCAGAAAACATAGAAGATATCAGAGAGTCTCGAACCACAGAGATAAAATTGAAAATATAAAAGAACATAAAGAGCTACTGAAGAGAAGATTGGTAGGAGACTGGATGCAATGTCCCGGAACATGGCAGAAGTAGAGGATCCAATTAGTGACCGGAAATAACAAGCCTAGAAAATAAGGAAGCAAATTCTTGAGGGTAGGCAAAATGATGGAACATGACAATTAGTTTAGGGAATCATCAACTCCAAGTAATTGAAAGTGGTGCCTTTCGTAGGAGAAGTAAGAGTGAGAGAACGAAAAGAGGGCTGAACACGGATTTGAGAAATCGGGGCTGAAAATGACCCTCATCTGGGAGGAGGAACAGAAGTCCAGAATCAGAGGCACAGAGGACTCCCATCACCTTCCACAGAAGCAGAGCACCAAAAGACATTGTGTAATTCCTCCCTGTAAAATCTAGGCATGGAGGAATTCTCTTATGGCAAAAGGGCATGGGAGAATAGTTTGTCCATAGCCCAGTCACTGACTTCAAGAGGAAAAGCTATACCAGCTCTCAAAGCATGCCAGATAGCTCAAGCAACACCAACCCAAGACAAAACATTATCCCCTGTATTTCTGAACAATGACAGAGCAGCGGTTCTTGTCTAGAAACAGGAGGTATTGGGAAGTCAATGGTTGGCTCCTGGGTTGTGTCCATCAGTTCAGAGGCGGCCTTCAGATCAACTCATAATTCCAGGGTTTTGGCATTGACTCTGTTCTCAGGTTCTCTGCTCAGGGGCAAGTAATCTTCTCCCTCTCCAGCTCCACCCCCTCACTATGATCTCCCTGCCTCTCTGTCCAATACGTGCATGCGCATATATTGACAAGAAAACAAAAACAAAACCAGGCACAATAATTGACTGGGGCCCGAGGATGTTTTATTGAATTTGGACCTACGTTCTTATGGAGGGTAGCCAGATACAGAGAACCTCCCACCATCCTAAAATGGCCGACCTTCTCTCGGAGCTCCCTTGTTCAATCTCCTGTTCTTTGTCTTCCTGGATCTCCTCACCAACCTGCAGCATCCGCTGTCTGTTGCGCTGCACTGACCCCTTGTTGACACATTGTACATCCTCTCCTGGCTATATTAGAACATCCCCATCTTCTGCAAGAGGAACTGTTTGCTTATATCATGAAACCATTTGGGGGATGATCGTGAGAGGGTGAAGGCAGGCTTGTGCTGCCACATCTCCATGCAGTTCGACAGAGGGTAGCTGCTCCACCCTGAGGGAGTGTCAAGGTTCTTCCTCATTCATATCCTCTTCAATGAGCCCTTTTGGTCATATAAGTTGTCTTCCTGAAACGGGTACGTATGTCTTTCAGATGGCTTCATTTGGGATATGGATCTCTTCCAACATGCTCTCCTTTTGCTCCTGTGGACTCCACATACATGAGTTCATTCTGGATCTTAGGGTGTAGAGTCTGCCTTGGATGCATGGTCATTTTGGAAGTTTGGGAGGTCTGTTGGCACCGTTTCTGGAGACGCTCGAGGTACTCGAGTACTCCCTGTTGAACTCCAGACATGTCTCTGACAAGGTTTCAGGAGTTCACTTTGAATTTCCTTGGGTGGCCCTCTTCCTGTTCAGAAGCTCCATGATTTGATGGAAGGGCCCACCCTTAAAAGGCCAGGATTTCCTCCACTGAGGCTTTGCTTGCAGTCTGATTGATTATTGGCCTATCCTGCTTAAGATTGAATGAGGGATTCTTGCGTTTCTCCAGAGTACAGAGGGCTGGTGCTGAGAGTCTCGACCAACAATGTGAACTTGTCCATGGAGAAAGTGAAACCGACTCACTTCATAAACTGCCTGGGTGAGAGACCCAGGAGGCTCCAGTGGTTTGGGACAGCTTGGGGTCCTCTTGGCCCACCCAAGACTACTCTAGTCAAGTACGGTGATGCAGTGTGGGTTAAGGAGGAGTGGTTGAAATGACATCAAAGCTTTGTGACATCACAGATGCTGGCTTCACTAAAGCTGCGATCCCTCTCCCATGACCTTGGTGTCCTATGGCTTTAGGTAGGAAGCCCCGGGAAGGACAGAATAAGAGCCCTCTGAGCTTGAGCAAGAACCCAGGTTGTCTTGTGTGGTAATGTCCCTCTTTCATTTTCTAGACAAAGAGGATAGGATATGACGTTCAGTATACCTTCCTTAAGCCAACATTTCCCCAGAGACGGCAAGGTGTCCTATTTACACTACAATTTCTAGAGATCAAGACACAGTCCTCATGGATATCAACAGCTCTCCGTGGGGTTTGTCATCCTGTGGGAGAGAGCAACATTTTTCAGCGTCTTTTGCCTATGGGTCAGTGATGTCTAAGGGACAGAAGCCCCTTTTCAAAGAAAAAGGAGAGGGCATCGATATATGGTGCTGTCTGTGGCCTCATCTTCTAGTATTCTGAAACTCGGAGATAAGGGTTTAGGGCCTGTCTACCTGGTTTCCCTTAAACATCTTTGCAAATTCTTTGAGGTGAGTGACAATCTGCGTTAGAGCTATCTCTAAGGAAGAGGCCTGGACCGCACCCATGGTTATCTTTAGTTAACTGTACTTGTTGTGGTAATGGGTATAGATATGTTTACCAAGTCTCTTTAGTCAGAAGGAAAGGGACGGTCTATATTGATGGCTTGCAAGGGCCACTGGAGCAGACCTTTGGAGTGAGCCGCAATGCTCCTGCAGGACTAGTGGATAAGGAAGGTTTGGCCCATTTTGGCAGCTCAGTATTACTCAGCCGTGGACGAAAATGAACCCCTGGACCTTGACTTGACATGAAAGTCCCATGCTTTGCTGATGTGAAATCGAAAAGGCAAGCAGACAAAGGGAAATATCATATAGCTTCCTACAATATATGCCTCCAGAGGAATACCTTTGCCCTTAGTAAAGGAAGGGAAAACTGAAGGGGAAGATGTCAGAAAATGAGACCCACCCGTAGTGACTCAGGACCATGAGAACCAAGCTGAGGGTTACAGAAAAGAGACGCATGCAGAGAATGAGGGAACTGCTAATGGGTGTTCAGGAGTTGTGGCATATATTAGAAGGAGCACTAGGTCATAATACAACTAAAGTATCCGTGAATACTCTGTCAAAAACGGATGATGGATGACAGGCAGGATTTCTCTACCGAAGAGCAACAACAACAACAACAATTCAGAGGAAAATAATCTGGCCCTTTCAAAACCAAGAGAAGGCACAAGGAGAAAAGGAAAGAATTATTTTTTATTTATCTTTCCTTATTGAAATGGCATAGGATTTGTTTTCTTAAAATGTTCTTAACTGAATTGGGTCTTTATCCTTGTAAATTGGAGTCTACCCGCCTCTTCCATCTCTGGAATCGATGAGAAGACAGGACAATGCCTTCACTATATACCTAGAAGAGTGGTCCAGGAAAATGACTTGAACCTGGCGTTCTGTGTGTTGGCAGGTGTTGCATTACTGCTTCAAATGCTTCAGTCAATACTAGAGGGCTGAGATTTTGTAGGTTTCCTTACCTAATCTTGGGAGTTTCTATGTGTCTGGAAACTTAACCTTTTCTCTCTGTTCTTGGATTTGTTAGCATGAATGTGTGGATGTGCCTCTTTGGTTATTCTTTTTTCTTTTCTACCAGTTGTCATGTGGTTTCATACTTTCAGCTGTGTGCTCATCTCTCTGTTTTATCCCAGTAATGTCTTCTGCGGTTTGTTCATGTTTTCAAAACTGAAGTGTGAGATCTACTGATTTTTTTCCCTATTGGTTGGTTTGTGTTTTCTTTAATTCGATAATCATATGTATAATTTCATTTTTTCTCTTCACTCTGGAATTTGGTTCTTCTTCTTGTTGTTCCTTCAGGCATCCAGTTAGGTTGCTTTTTTTTTTTTTTCTGTGTATTTAAGTTTTGGAAATGCACGCATTTAACCCTATATGGTTTCCCCATAAAATGTTTTGGCATCATCCCATGAGTTTCTTGACGTTCCATTTCATGGCTCTTTCTGCTTTTCCTTTGGATTTACTTTCTTGCATTCATTGCTCGTTCATGAGTGTGTTTTGTTTTCCAACTTTTAGTGTCTGTCTGCATTTCCAATTTGAACGTAATATCTTTCTGTTTTCATACCTTTGGGATCATAAGTGCACAGTATAGCTTTTTACTTCTCTTCCCTGAATTATGACTGGATTTGGACTTGAGCTCATGACCTGGGATAGACAAAGTTAGGTATGCCCCTGGGAAGAACATATCTTATTGTTCTCTGAGACACAATCTTACTCATGGATCCCCAAAGTTCAGGTTTTCTAGAGAGCCCATGGGGACGTCTGTTATTCCTTACCACCTTTCCATCCAGATGATCTGTCCTGAGCTTAACGTGCATATCATAGTCATGAACAATATTGTATTAAAGACAGCATCTCTCTTCCTGTATGTTATAGGCTTCCAACGTTTAAATACACCCATGTTCATGGTGTATATGTGGGCAATTTTCCATGTTTCTGATGTTTGGATGCTCCATCAATACAGAACACCTTCTGCTAATCTTTTGTCTCTCAAACGTATAAAATACCTCTACCTGCCTTAGGCACAATTATTTTGGCTCTCTTCTCCTTGGCAATAGCATAACCTACGTCTTCCTAATTTCTTCACTTTCAGGCTATGTGTATCTTTATAGCCGAAGGATATCTCCTATGGGCAACAGAGGTCGAGTTGTTTAATATTTGTTGTTTTCTTATGAATCTTTTCTGTCCTTTTTTTTTTTTTTGTAATTTCAACGACTTCTACAAAGTGGGTGTTTGGGAGACTTTAATCCTGAATGCTGAATGAAATTTTGATAGGTAAGTAGTTCACTTTGTTATTTCTATTGGTTTCTGACTAGGATTCTCTTTGCCTTTCTCCTTTATGGTATTTTCTTTGTGGTTACTTCATTAGTGCGATCTCACTTCCTCCCCATCTTTTGCGTATCTTATCTGTATGTGTGTGTTCGTGTGTGTGTGTGCATGTGCATGTGTTAATGTGTGTGTGGTCTGTGTGTGTTTCACATACACTTACTATTAAATTTCAAGATAGGAATTCAGTCTCTTATGGATAACAATTCAATTTCACATGCCCTGAAAACTCACATTCCATCTGTTTCAGGAACAACCCCTGCAAGGAATACCATCTTTTGTCCTATCCAATAAACATGTATTCTCACAAAACTGCCTTTATATAAACACCATATTTTGGGTGAATCATTAGATTCTTATTGTTTGTCTCTATACCCCTTGCTTTTTCATATATTTCGTGACTGCCACGAGAGAGTGAAATGGTCTGTTTTCTTTATGAGAATGATAGATGTGAGGAAGCCCAATGCTCTCCACAACACTGCCACATGAGGGAAGTGGAGGAATTCATTCTTGCTTATGTGTCAGTAAGAATTTGCGGTAACTTGAAGGACATTGAGATGGTAGTATTGTCTAATATCCTCGAGCTTGTCTTCAACCATGAAGGCAACAGGAAGATGACTGCAACAACTGCAACGGAGTGGAAATTGACCTGAAGCCTACAAAGTAAAGTCCACAGAGAAAGAGAAAGGTAGTCACAGAGTCTATGAGAGAAGGTGGGAGACATTGCTCATGGCAGATTAGGGTGGTTCGTGAATCAGAGTGCAGTGATCCCATGCAGAGGACAAAGCACAGGAGAGCAGGGAACACTGGGAACACAGAAGGAACCTGTTTCCTAGTGCCATTGGCTGTTAAGTGCACATGGTCTGAAGGGTACGAGTTCTGGACAACACAAGGCTTGACGGTGGGAGTTTTCAGATCAACAGGCTTGGAAGACATCAACTTGGAAGAACACCGTCTTTTTCCTGCATAGGACACCAACAAGCATCCAGGTGCAGACAGCCTGGAGATCATGATCAGAGACAATACCAGGAAACGCAGTGTGAAGATGGTGGGTCCTGTTAGTGCATCCTGTGAAATGCAGTGTTCGTGGTGATGTCTCAATGGGGACATAATAAATTTTGGGCTATTGCACCAGCAAAATCAAGACCAAGCTACTGGCCAAGCAGGATGGTGAGGATATTTGCTGCCTAGCTTGCCAACACGAAATCCTATATGTGGATCACTTGGAGGACTGCCTTCCTCAGTCCAAGTTGCTTAGTCCTAGGATAACAGATTCTCCCATAGGGGACAAAAAGAAAGCCTTGACCACATGCTCTCTTCTGCAAACAGCATTCTGAAGGCCTGCATTCAGCTGAGTTGGTGGAATGTCTCCTTTCACAAGCACACCAGAGCCCACCGAGGTAAACCTCAGCATATTCAGCCTGGACACCAAACACATCAAATGGCAGGCCAGGAGAGACACTACAGATGACTGACCTCAAGGACAGAGTCAGCCAAAACACACAGTGAATAGCATGCATGACACACATGCACACAAAAACACACACATGCACATACAAACAACACACACACTCGAAAAACCTTAAAGTCTAGACCGTGGTCACTTCAGGATCTCTTCTTCCTAAAGAAATATCCTCAGTTTAGAAAACAGAATGCGTTTTTCAAATACGGATCGGAGACAGAGACATAGATCCAAACAAAAAATGGAAGAATCAATTGATGCCAAGAAAAAAAGAACAAGAAATGATCACGGCTAGGCAATTAGAGTGAAACCTCTATATAGAATACGCCCGGTGGTGTATTGAAAGAAGCGGCCTGGATACTCCCTGTCCATCCAAAAACATAGAAGTTATCAGAGAGTCTCGAACCACAGAGATAAAACTGATAAAGATAAAAGAACATAAAGAGCTCCCGAAGAGAAGATTGGTTGGAGACTGGATTCAAAGTACGGGAACATGGCATAATTGGAAGATCCAAATAGTGACTGAGAAGAATAAGCCTAGAAAATAAGGAAGCAAATTCTAAGAGAAAAGGCAGAATGATGGAACATGATACTGAGCTTAGGGAATCATCATCTCCAAGGAATTGAAAGAGGTGCTTTTGTAGGAGAGTCAAAGTGAGAAAAAGAAAAGAGGACTGAATATGGATTTGAGAAATCAGGGTCGAAAATGACCCTCATCTGGAAGCAGAAACAGAGGTCCAGAATCAGAGGTACAGAGGACTATCATCTCCTTTCACAGCAACAGAGCACAAAAAGACATAGTGTCATTCCCCCTGGAAAATCTAGGCATGGAAGAATATCTTTTGGCAATAGTCATGGGTGAATAGTTTGTCCATAGCCCAGTCACTGACTTCAAGAGGAAAAGCTATACCAGCTCTCGAAGCAGGCCAGGATAGCTCTAGCAATACCAGCCCAAGACAAAATCCTTATCCCCTGCATTTTTGAAAAATGACAGAGCAGCTCTCTTGTCTAGAACCAGGAGGTACTCAGACGTCAATGGTTTAGTGCCGGGTTGTGTCCATCAGACCAGATGCGGACTTGAGATCAACTCATAATTCCAGGGTCTTGGTATCAAATCTGGTCTCAGGTTCTCTGCTCAGGAGCAAGTAAGCTTCTCCCTCTCCAGTTACACCCCCTGATAGGGATCTCTCTGCCTCTCTGTCCAATACGAGCATGAGCATATTTGTACAGGATAACAAAGACAAAACCAGTGAACAATAATTGACTGGGTCCTGAAGATGTTTTATTGAATTTGGACCTAGCTTCCTATGGAGGGCAGCCAGGTACAGAGAAACTCCCACCATCCTAAAATGCCCGACATTCGCTCAGAGCTCCCTTGTTCATTCTCCTGTTCTTTGTCTTCCTGGATCTCCTCACCAACTCGCAGCATCCGCTGTCTGTAATGCTGTACTAACCCCTTGTTGACATATTATGCATCCTATCGGGGCTCCTAGGAACATGCCCATCTTCCGCAAGAGGCACTGGGCACGCATGAAACCTTCAGCAATGGGTACGCATGAAACCATTTGGGGGATGGTCATGAGAGGGTGAAGGCAGGCTTGTGCTGCCACATCTCCATGCAGTACCACAGAGGGTAGCTGCTCCACCCTGAGGGAGTGCTCAAGGTTCCTCCACATTTGAATCCTCTTCAATGCGTCCTTTTCTACATACATTTTGTCTTCCTGTAACGAGCACGGAAGTCTTTCAAGATGGCTTCACTTGGGCTACGTGTCTCTTCCAACATGCTCTCCGTTGTCTCCTTTGGACTCCAAGTACATAAGTCAATCCTGGACCTAAGGTTCTAGGGTGTGGAGATTGCCTTGGATGCATGGTCATTTTGGAAGATTGGAACGCTTTGTTTGCACCGTATTTGGAGACACTTGAGGTCTCATTCTTTGCTGTGGAAGATCCAGACATGTCTTTGGCATGGTTGCGGGAGTTCACTTTGAGCTTTCGTTGAGTGGCCCTGATGGAATGAGGGATGCTTGCCTTTCTCTGGAGTCCAGAGGGCTGGTGCTGAAAATCACGAGCAAACTCTATTTTATGGGCCATGGAGAAGGTGATACCGACTCGCTTTGCAAACTGCCTTGGTGAGAGACCCAGGTGGCTGCAGTGGTTTGGGACGGCTGCTGGTCCTCTTGCCCACCCATGACTACTATAGAAAAGTGTACTGATCAGGCAATGGTTGATGAGGAGTGGTTGCTACGAACTCAAAGCTTTGTAACATCACAGATGCTGGCTTCACTGAAGCAGCTGTCCCTCTCCCATGACCTTGGTGTCCTATGGCTTTAGTTAGGAAGCCCCGGGAAGGACAGAACAACAGCCCTCTGAGCCTGAACAAGAACTCAGGTTGTCTGGTGCAATATTGTCCCACTTCCCCTTCCTAGAGACTAAGAGGAAAGAAAATGACATTTAGTATACCTTCATTTAGGCCACCATTTCCGCAGAGACGTTAAACTGTCCTAGTTCCACTACAATTTCTAGAGATCTCAAGAAACGGTGAGACCTCGCGGGTATGATCAGCTCTCTGTGGGGTTTGTCATCCTGTGGGTGATAGCGTCCTTTCTCAGCGTCTTTTTCCTTTTTTAGGTGATGACTAAGGGACGGAAAGTCCCTTTACGAGTAAAAAGACGAGGGCATCGATATATGGTGCCGTCTGTGGCCACGTCTCCTAGTGTTCTGAAACACGCTGCTAAGGGATTAGGCCTCTGTCTATCTGGCTTTCGCTTAAAAACCTTTGCAAAGTCTTCGAGGAGAGTGATATTCTGCATCAGAGCTAACACTTAAGGAAGAGGCCTGGACCGCACCCGTTGTCATCATTATTTAACTGTACTTGTTGTGGTAACGGGTATAGACATGTTGACCAAGTCTCTTTAGTCAAAAGGAATGGAACGGCCTATACTGACGACTTGCAAGGTACATCCGAGCAGACCTTTGGAGTGAGCCACAATGCCCTGGCAAGATCTAGTGGATCAGAAAGTTTGGGTCCATTTCGGCACCACAGGCTTCCTAAGCAGTTGAAGTGAATGAACCCCTGGAACATGCCTTGTCATGAATGTCCAATGCCTGGCTGATGGGAAATGGAAAAGGCAAGCAGACAAAGGGAAATATAATATGGCTTCCCACAATATGTTCCTCTGGAGGAATACTTTGACCCTTAGTAAAGGAAGGAAAACATGAAGGGGAAGAAGTCAGCAATGGAGACCCACCAGGAGTGACTCAGGAATTTGAGAACCAAGCTGAGGGTTACAGAAATGAGAACCGCCTAATGGTGTTCAGGACTTGTGGCATATATTAGGAGGATCACTACGATGTACATGCAACTAAAGCATAGATGAATACTCTGTCAAAAACGGATGATGGATGATAGGAAGGCATTCTCAACAGAACAGCAACAACAACAACATAAATTCAGAGGAAAACAATCTGGCCCTCTCAAAACCAAAGGTATTCACTGTGAAAAAAGGAAAGAATGATATTTTTTATTATCTTTTCTTATTGAAATGACATGGGATTGGTTTCCTAAAATGTCCTTCTCTGAATTGGGTTTTTATCCTTGTGAATTAGAGTCTACCCGCCTCTTCCATCTCTGGAATCCTTGAGAGGACATGACAATGCCTTCGCTAAATACCTAGAAGAGTGGCCCAGGAGAATGCCTTGGACCTGGCCTTCTGTGTGTTGGCAGGTGTTGGATTACTGCTCCATACGCTTCAGTCAATACTAGAGAGCTGAGATTTTGTAGGTTTCCTGACCTAATCTTCTGATTTTCTTTGTGTGTGGGTATTTAACCTTTTCTCTCAGTTCTTGGATTGCTAGCATAAATATATGGATGTGCCTCTTAGGCTATTCTTTTTTCCTTTGAAATGTTGTCATGTGGTTCCATACTGTCAGTTGTGTGCTTCTCTCCCTGTTTTTTTCCAGTAATGTTTTCTGCGGTTTGTTTGTGTTTTCAAATCTGAAGTGTGAGATCTCCTGAATTTTTTCCTATTGGTTTGTTTGTATTTCCTTAATTTGATAATCACATGTATGATTTCTATTTTTCTGTTAACACTGGTGTTCGGTTTTTCTTCATTCGTTTGCTTCAAACGTCCAGTTAGGAGGCTTTCTTTATCGGTGTTTTTAAATTTTGGAAATGCATGCATTTAACCCTATATGGTTTCCCCATAAAATGTTTTGGCATCATCCCATAAGTTTCTTGACATTCCTTTGTTCATGGCTCTTTCTGCATTTTCTTTGGATTTTCTTTCTTGCATTCATTGCTAGTTCGTGAGTGTGTTGTGTTTTCCAACTTTTAGGGTATGGCTATATTTCCAATTTGAAAGTGATATCTTCCGGTTTTCATACCTTCATGATCATAAGTGCCCAGGATAGGTTTTGATTTCTCTTCCATGAATTACGACTGGGATTGGACTCGAGCTCATGACCCGAATAGACAAAGATAGGTCTGCCGCTGGGAAGAACATATCTTACTGTCCTCAGAGACGCAATCTTACTCATGGATCCCCAAAGTTCCAGTGGTCTCAAGAGCCCTTGTGGACGTCTTTTCTTCCTTAGCTCCTTCCCATTCAGATGATCTGTCCTTTGGTTTACGTGGATATCATAGTTGCCAACAGTATTGTATAAAAGTCGCCATCTCCATTCCTGTGTGTTCATAGGCTTCCAACATTTACATACACCATTGTTCTTGGTGTATATGTTGGCAATTCTTCCAGATTTGATGCTCCATCAATACAAAACACCTTCCGCTAATCCTTTGTTTCTCGAAGGCATAAAATCATTCTCACTGATTTAGGCACAAACACTTTGGCCATGTTCTCCTTGGCATGACCATATCTTGGGTTTTCCCAATTTCTTTTCCTGAAAGCTTAACATATCTTTATAGTCTAAGGAAATCTCCTATGGGCAACAGAAGGTTGAGCTTGTTTAATATTTGTTGTTTTATTATGGATCTTCGCTACCATTTTTTTTTTTGAATTTCAAACACTGCTACAAACTGTTTCTATTGACGGGAGAACCTAGTCCTGAATACTGAAGGAATTATTGATAGGTAATAGTTCACTTTCTCATTTCGGTTGGCTTATCATTGGATACTATTTGCCTTTCCCCTTAATTATATTTTATTTGGGGTTGCTTCATTAGTACGATTCCTCTCTTCCTCCCCATCTATGGCATGTCTTATCCTTCTGTGTATTCATGTTTGTGGGCATGTGAATATGTTAATGTGTGTGTGGTCTGTGTGTGTTTCACATAACACTTATGATTAAATTTGAAGGATAGGAATTCAGTCTCTTATGGGTAGCAATTAAAATTGACATACCTTGAAAACTCACTTTCCATCAGTTTCAGGAAAATCTTCTGTGAGGAATGTCATCTCTTGTCCTCTTCGAGAAACAGGTGTTCTCACAAACTGCCTTCAAACAAACACCACCATTTGAGTTCCTCATTAGAGTCGTACTGTTTGTCCCAATACCCTTGCTTTTTCATATGTTTCTTGACTGTCATGAGGGGGTGAAATCGTCTGTTTGTTGTCTTTCTGGGAATGATAGATGTGACGAAGCCCAATGCTCTCTGCAACACTGCCATATGTGACAAGTGGAAGAATTCATTCTTGCTTTTGTCTCAATATGAATTTGCAGTGACATGGAGGACAGTGAGATGGTAGTAGTGTCTAATAACCTCGTGATTGTCTTCATCCATGAAGGCAACAGAAAGATGACCACAACAACTGCAATGGGGTCGATTTTTACCTGAAGCCTACAAGGTAAACTCCACAGCGAAAGAGAACGGAAGTTGCAGAGATCATGGGAGAAGATAGGAGACATAGCTCAGGGGTGATTTGTTTGGTTTGTGGATCAGAGAGCCGTGAGCCCATGCAGAGGGTAAAGGCACAGGAGAGAAGGGCACATTGAGAAACCAAAAGGAACCTGTCACCCAGTGCCCTTTGCTGTGACACGCTGAGGGTCTGAAGGGCACGAGTTCCTGACAACACAATCTTGAGGGCTGGAGTTTTCAGCTCAGCAGGCTTGGCAGACATCGAATCAAAAAAACACTGTCCTTTTCCCTCGTAGGACAACAACAAGCATGCAGGTGCAGGAGCCTGGAGACAATGATCAGAGACAATATTAGGAGACACAGTGGGAAGATGGTGAGTCCTGGGAGTGCATCCGTGAAAGGCATTGTTTGTGGAGATGTCTCAATGGGTACATAAAAATTTGGGGCTCTCGCACTAGCAGTATCAAGACAGAGCTACTGGCCAAGAGAGGTAGTTGATGACATTGGATGCCTACCCTGCCAACACGAAATACCAACCGTGGAACACTTGGAGGACTGCTTTCCTCAGTCCATGATGCTTTGTCTAGGAGAAAAGATACTCCCATAGGGGACGAGAAGAAAGCATTGACCACATGTTCTCTCTGAACACAGCATTCTGCAGCCCTGCATTCTGTTGAGTTGATGATTCCAGGGTCTTGGCATTGTCTTCTGTAGGTTCTCTGATCAGGGGCAAGTAAGATTCTCCTTCTCCAGCTCCACCCCCGGATTGGGATCTCTCTGCCTCTCTGTCCAATACGTGCATGCACATTGTTGGACAAGATAACAAAGACAAAACCAGTGCACAATAATTGACTGGGGCCAGAGGATGTTTTATTGAATTTAGACCCAGGTTCCTAAGAAGGGCATCCAGGTACAGAGATCCCTCCACCACCCTAAAATGCCCGGCCTTCGCTTAGATTTCCCTTGTTCATTCTCCTGTTCTATGTTCCTGGATCTCCTAAATAACCTGCAGCATCTGCTGTCGCACTGTACTGACCCCTTTTTGACACACTGTGAATCCTCTCGGGCTCCATTGGAAAGTGCCCATCTTCCGCCAGAGGCACTGTTTGCTTATTGCATGAAACCATGTGGGAATTGTCATGAGTGTGAAGGCAGGCTTGTGCTGCCACATCTCCATGCAGTTCCACAGAGGGTAGCTGCTCCACCCTGAGGGAGTGCCCCAAGTTCTTCACATTCGAAACCTGTTCAATTGTCCTTTTGGACATACAAGTTGTCTTCCTGAAACGGGCACGAAAGTCTTTCAAATGGCTTCACTTGGGCTATGGGTCTCTTCCAACAGGCTCTCCGTTGGCTCCTGTGGACTCCAAGAACATGAGTCCATCCTGGACCTATGGTTCTAGGTTGTAGTGTCTGCCTTGGATGCATGGTCATTTTGGAAGTTTGGGAGTCCTTGTTACACCTATTCTGGAGACGCTTGAGGTACTTGTGTCCTCGCTGTGGAAGAATCCAGACATGTCTTTGATACAGTTGCAGGGGTTAACTTTGAGCTTTCCTTGGGTGTCCGTTTTCCTCTTCAGAGCTCCGTGATTGCGTGGGAGGGCCTCACCCTTGCAGAGGGCTCGGATTTCCTCCCCTGAGCCTGCTGCTTTTGGTCGATTGTTCCTTGGCCTGTCGTGGCTCTGATGGAATGAGGGATTCGTGCCTTTCTTCGAATACCAGAGGGCTGGTGCTGACAGTCACGACCAAACACTATGAATTGGGCCTTGGAGAAGGGGACACCAACTCGCTTCGCAAAATGCCTTGGTGAGAGAGCCAGGCAGCTCCAGCGATTTGGGACAGTGGGGTCATCTTGGCCCACCCATGATTACTCCAGCCAAGTGTAGTAATCAGGCATGGGTTGATGAGTAGTGGTTGCTATGACCTCAAAGCTTTGTGACATCACAGATGCTGGTTTCACTGATGCAGCTGTCCCTTTACAATGATATTAGTGTCCTATGGCTTTAGTTAGGAAGCCCCTGAAGGACAGAACAAGAGCCCTCTGAGCCTGGTCAAGAACTCAGCTTGTCTTGTGGGTGTATGTCCCACTTCCCCTTTCTAGACACAAAGAAGAAAGAAATTGACATTCAGTATACCTGCCTTTAGGCCAACATATCCCGGAGACAGCTAAGTCACTTATTTCCACTACAATTTCTAGAGATCTCAAGAAACAGTGAGGCCTCGCAAGAATGAGCAGCTCACCATGGGGATTGTCATCCTGTGGGTGTAAGCGTTCTTTGCAAGCTTCTTTACCTATGGGTCAGTGTTGACTAATGGACGGAATGTCCCTTTTCGAGGAGAAAGGTGAGGGCATCGATATATGGTGCTGTCTGTGGCTTTGTCTCCTAGTGACTGAAACATGAGGCTAAGGGATTAGGCCTCTGTCGACCTGGCTTTCCCTGAAACCCTTTTGCAGTCTTCGAGGAGAGTGATATTCTCTGTCAGAGCTAACTCTTAGGAAGAGGCCTGGACCGCACCCATTGTCATCATTAGTTAACTGTACTTGTTGTGGTAACGGGTATAGACATTTTGACCAAGTGTCTTTAGTCAGAAGGAAAGGGATGGCCTATACCGACGGCTTGCAAGGCCCATTAGAGCAGAACTTTGGATTGAGCCACAATGCCCTGGCAAGAAATAGTGAATCAGGATGTTTGGGTCCATTTCAGCACCACAGTATAACTCAATCGCCTAAGTGAATGAACCCCTGGACCTTGCAATGACATGAAGGCCCCATGCCTGGCTGATGGGAAATGGAAAAGGCAAGCAGCGAAAGGGAAATATCATATGGCTTCCCAATATGTGCATTTCCAATTTGAAAGTGATATCTTCCTGTTTTCATACATTCGTGATCATAAGAGCACAGGATAGGTTTTGACTTCTCTTCCATGCATTACCACTGGATTTGGATTCGACCTCATGACCTGGCATAGACAAGGTTAGGTCTGTCGTGGGAAGAACTTATCTTATTGTCCTCAGAGACGCAATCTTACTCATTGATCCTCAAAGTCCAGGTTGTCTTGAGAGCGCATGTGGACCTCTTTTATTCCTTATCTCCTTCCCATCCAGATGTTCTGTCCTGTACTTATCGTGGATATCATAGTTCCCAACAGTATTGGATTAAAGTCACCATCTCTCTTCCTGTCTGTTCATAGGCTTCCAACGTTTAGATACACCCTTGTTCGTGGTGTATATGTTGGCAAATCTTCCAGGTTTCTGTTATTTTGATGCTCCATCCAGACAAAACACCTTCCACTAATCTTTTGTCTCTCGAAGGCATAAAACCACTCTCGCTGACTTAGGTACAAGCACTTTGGCTCTCTTCTCCTTGGCAAGAGCATAACCTACGTCTTCCAAATTTCTTCACTTGCAAGCTATGAGTATATTTAAAGTCAAAGAAAAACTCCTGTGGGCAACAGAAGGTCGAGCTTTTTTAATATATGTGTTTTCTTATGGATCCTTTCTACCTTTTTTTTGTTTGTTTGTTTGTTTTGTTTTGGAATTTCAACCACTCCTACCAACTGTTTGTATTGACGGGAGACTTTAGTCCTGAATACCGAATAAATTACTGATAGGTAATAGTTCACTTTCTCATTTCAGGTGGCTTCTCACTTGGATTCTATTATCCTTTCCACTTTATGGTATATTCTTTGCTGTTGCTTCTTTAGTACGATTCCTCGCCTCCTCCCCATCTTTTGCATGTTTTATGTTTTTGTTTGTTCTTGTGTGTGTATGTGAATGTTTTAATGTGTGTTGGTCTGTGTATGTTTCACATAACAGTTATTATTAAAATATTAGAGGTAGGAATTCGGTCTCTTATGGGTAGCAATTCAATTTGATATGCTTTGAAAACTCACATTCCATCCATTTCAGGAAAATCTTCTGTGAGGAATGTCATCTCTTGTCCTCTTCGAGAAACATGTGTTCTCACAAAACTGCCTTCAAAGAAACACCAGCATTTGAGTTCCTCATTAGAGTCGTACCGTTTGTCCCAATACCCTTGCTTTTTCATATTTTTCTTTACTGTAATGAGGGAGTGAAATCCCCTGTTTGTTGTCTTTCTGGGAATGATAGATGTGACGAAGCACAATGCTCTCCGCAACACAGCCATATGAGACAAGTGGAAGAATTCATTCTTGCTTATTTCTCAGTACAAATTTGCAGTGACATGGAGGATAGTGAAATGGTAGTAGTGTCTAATAACTTTATGCTTGTATTCTGCCATGAAGTCAACAGGAAGATGTCATCAACAACTGCAATGGGGTGAAATTAACCTGAAGCCTACAAGGTAAACTCCACAGCCAAAGAGAACAGAAGTCGCAGAGATGATGGGAGAATTTGGAAACATGGCTCAGGTCAGGGGAGATTTGGTTGGTTCGTGGATCAGAGGGCCGTGAGCCCATGCAGAGGACAAAGGCACAGGAGAGCAGGACACACTGGGAACCCACAAGGAACCTGTTTACAATTGCCGTTAGCTGTGACATGCAGAGGGTCTGGAGGGCATGAGTTCTTGACAACACAAGTCTTGAGGGCTGGAGTTCTCAGATCAGTAGGCTTGTGAGACATCGAATCGAAAAAACACCGTCTTTATCCTGCATAGAGAAGGCAGAATGATGTAACATGAAATTGAGCTTAGTGAATCTCCACGGAAATGAAAGTTGTGCCTCTTGTAGGAGAAGTAAGAGTGAGAGAAAGAAAAGATTTCTGAACGTAGATTGGAGAAATTGGGGCTGAAAACGACCCTCATTTGGGAGCAGAGACAGAGGTCCAGAAACAGGGGCACCGAGGACTACCATCACCTTCCAAAGAAGCAGAGCACCAAAAGACATAGTTCCATTCCCCTTAGAAAATCTAGGCATGGAGGTATTCTCTTTAGGCAAATAGGCATCGGAGAATAGTTTGTTCATAGCCCAGTCACTGACTTCAAGAAGAAAAGCTATACCAGCTCTCGAAGCAGGCCGGATAGCTCAAGCAACACAGCCGAAGCCAAAATCTTTATCCCCTGCATTTCTGAACAATGACAGAGCAGCAGTTCTTGTCTAGAACCCGGAGGTTTTCAGAGGTCGATGGTCGGGTCCCTGGTGTGTCCATCAGTTCAGAGGCGGCCTTCATATTAACTCATGATTCCTTGGTCTAGGCATTGAATCTGGTCTCAAGTAAGCTTCTCCCTCTCCAGCTCCACCCCCTGACTGGGATTTCTATGCCTTTCTGTCCAATACGAGCATGCACATTGTTGGACAATATAACAAAACAAAACCAGTGCACAATAATTGTCTGAGGCCTGAGGATGTTTTATTGAATTTTGACTTAGCTTCCTATGGAGGGCAGCCAGGTACAGAGAGCCTCCCACCATCCTAAAATGCCCAACTGTCGCTCAGAGCTCCTTGTTAATTCTCTTGTTCTTTGTCATACGGGATCTCCTCACCAACCTGCAGCATCCGATGTCTGTTGTGCTGTACTGACCACGTGTTGACACATTGTTCATCCTCTCGGGGCTCCATTGGAACATGCCCATCTTCCACAAGAGGCACTGTTTGCTTATCGCATGAAGCCAATGGGTAATGGTCATGAGAGGTGAAGGCAGGCTGGTGCTGCCACACCCCAATGCAGTTCCACAAAGGTAGCTGCTCCACCCTGAGGGGGTACTCCAGGTTCTTCCACATTCGAATCCTCTTCAATGCGTCCTTTTGGACATACAAATTGTCTTCCTGAAACGGGCACGGAAGTCTTTCAGGTGGCTTCACTTGGGCTAAGGGTCTCTTCCAACACTCTCTCTGTTGGCTCCTATGGACTCCAAGTACATGAGTCCATCCTGGACCTAAGGTTCTAGGGTGTAGATTCTGCCTTGGATGCATGGTTTTGGAAGATGGGGATGCCTTTTTGGCACCGTGTCTGGAGAAGCTCGAGGTACTCGTGTCCTCGCTGTGGAAGAATATAGACATGCCTTTGGCTCGGTTCCATGGGATTACTTTGAGATTTCCTTGGGTGGCCCTTTTTTTGTTCAGGAGCTCCAAATTTGGGTGTAAAGGCCTCACCCTTGCACAGGGCTCGAATTTCCTCCCCTGAGGTTTTGCTGGCGATATGATTGTTTCTTGGCCTGTCATGGCTAAGATGGAATGAAGGATGCTTGCCTTTCTCCGGAGTAGAGGTTTGGTGCTGACAGTCACGACCACACACTACAAATTGTGCCATGGAGAAAGTGACAAAGACTCACTTTGCAAACTACCTTGGTGAGGGACACAGGTGGGTCCAGTGGTTAGGGACAGCTTGAGGTCCTCTTAGCGCACCCATGAATACTACAGCCTAGTGTCGTGATCAGGTGTGGGTTGATGAGGAGTGTTTGCTATGTCCTCAAAGCTTTGTGACATCACAGATGCTGGCTTCACTGAAGCAGCTGTCCCTCTCCCATGAATTGGTGTCCTATGGCTTTAGGTATGAAGCCCTGGGAAGGACAGAACAGGAGCCCTCTGAGCCTGAACAAGAGCTCAGGTTGTCTTGTGGGATAATGTCCCACATCCCCTTTCTAGAGACAAAGTGGAAAGAAAATGACATTCAGTATACCTTTCTTTAGGCCAACATATCCCTTGAGACAGCAAGATGTCCTCTTTCCACTACAATTTCTAGAGATATCAAGAAACGGTGAGACATCATGGGTATGAGAGCTCCACGTGGGGTTTGTCATCCTGTGGGAGAGAGCGTACTTTGTCAGCGTCATTAGCCTATGGGTCAGTGATGACTAAAGGGCGGAAAGTCCCTTTTCGAGGAAAAAGGTGAGGGCATCAATATATGGTGCCGTCTGTGGCCTCGTCTCCTAGTGTTCTAAAACACGCAGCCTAGGTATTTGTCTTCTGTCTACCGGCTTTAACTTAACAAACTTTGCAAATTCTTCGAGGAGAATGGCATTCTGCATCAGAGCTAATTTTAAGGAAGAGGCCTTGACTGCAACCGTCGTCATCATTAGTTAACTGTACTTGTTGTGGTAACGAGTATAGACATGTTGAACAAGTCTCTTTAGTCAGAAGGAAAGGGATGGCCTATACTGATGGCTTGCAAGGCCCATTCGAGCAGACCTTTGGAGTGAGCCACAATGCCCTTGCAAGGACTAGTGTATCAGGAAGTTTGGGTCCATTTCAGCACCACAGTATTCCTCAGCCATCGAAGTGAATGAAACCCTGGACCTTACGTTGACATGAAAGTCCCTTGCCTGGTTGAGGGGTAATGGAAAAGGCAAGCAGACAAAGGGAAATATCATATGTCTTCCCTCAATGTGCCTCGGGAGAAATACCTTGGCCCTTAGTAAAGTAAGGGAAAACTGAAGTGGAATAAGTCAGAGAAGGAGACCCACCAGGAGTGACTCAGGACTCTGAGAACCAAGCTGAGGGTTCCAGAAAAGAGAACTGCTTAATGGGTGGTCAGGAGTTGTGGCATATATTAGGAGGAGCACTAGGACGTACAAGCAACTAAAGCATCCGTGAATACTCTGTCAATAACGGATGATGGATGATAGGCAGTCTTTTTCAACAGAACAGCAACAACAACAACAACAAAAATTCAGAGGAAAACATTCCCGCCCCCTGAATACCAAAGGAAGTCACAAGAAGAAAAGGAAAGCATTATATTTTTTATTATCTTTCCTTATTGAAATGACATGGGATTGGATTCCTAAAATGTCATTCTCTGAATTAGGCCTTAATCCTTGTGTATTAGAGTCTACCCGCCTCTTCCATCTCTGGAATCGATGAGAGGACATGACAAGGCCTTTGCTAAATACTTAGAAGAGTGCCCCAGGAAAATGACTTGGACCTGGCCTTCTGTGTGTTGGCAGGAGTTGGATTACTGCTTCAAACGCTTCAGTCACTACTAGAGAGCTGAGATTTTGAAGGTTTCCTGACCTAATCTTGGATGTTTCTATGTGTCTGGAAATTTATAATTTTCTCTCAGTTCTTGGATTTGCTAGCATAACTGCGTGGATGTGCCTCTTAGGTTATTCTTTTTTGATTTTTACCGCTTGTCATTTGGTTTCATACTTTCATCTGTGTGCTTGTCTCCCTGTGTTTCCCAGTAATGGCTTAGACGGTTTGTTCTTGTTTTCAAACCGAAGTGTGGGATCTACTGATTTTTTTTCCTATTGGTTTGTTTATATTTCCTTAATTTTGATAATCACATGTATGATTTCAATTTTTCTGTTAACTTTGGAGTTCAGTTTTTCTTCATTCTGTTCCTTCAGTCGTCCTTTTAGGTGGCTTTCTTTTTGGTGTTTTTAAATTTTAGAAATGCATGCATTTAACCCTATATGGTTTCCCAATAAAATGTTTTGTCACCATCCTCTAAGTTTCTTAGAATTCCTTCGATCATGGCACTTTTTCTTTTCCTTTGGATTTTCTTTCTTGCATTCATTGCTAGTTCGTGAGTTAGTTTTGTTGTACAACTTTTAGCGTCTGGCAGTATTTCCATTTTTAAAGTGATATCATCCTGTTTTCATACCTTCATGATTATAAGTGCACAGGATAGGTTTTGACTTCTCTTCCAGGAATTATGACTGGATTTGGACTCGAGCTCATGACCTGCGATAGGAAAAGTTATGTCTGCCGGTGGGAGGATCATATCTTATTGTCCTCAGAGACGAAATCTAACTCATGGTTCCCCAAAGTTCCCGTGGTCACAAGAGCCCATGTGGACGTCTGTTATTCCTTAGCACCTTCCCATCCAGATGATCTGTCCTATGCTCTAAGTGGATATCATAGTTGCCAACAGTATTGGATAAAGGTCGCCATCTCCCTTCCTTTGTGTTCATGGGCTTCCAACGTTTAGGTACACCCTTGTTCGTGGTGTATATGTTGGCAATTCTTCCAGGTTTCTGTTGTTTTGATGCTCCATCAAGACAAAACACCTTCCGCTTATCTTTGTCTCTCGAAGGCATAAGATAACTCTCGCTGACTTAGGCACAAACATTTTGGCTCTCTTCTCCTTGGGAATAGCATAACCTATGTCTTCCCGATTTCTTCACATGCAAGCTATGAGTATCATTATAGTCGACGGAAATCTCCTATGGGCATCAGAACGACGAGCTTGTTTAATATTTGTTGTTTTCTTATGCATCTTTCCTAACTCTTTTTTTTTTTTTTTTGGAATTTCAACCACTCTTACAAACTGTTTGTATTGACGGGAGACTTTAGTCCTGAGTACTGAATGTATAAATGATAGGTAATAGTTCACTTTCTCATTTCGGTTGGCTTCTCACTTGGATTCTATTTGCCTTTCACCTATATGGTATTTTCTTGGGGTTGCTTCATGGTACGATTCCTCGATTCTTCCCCATCTTTTGCATGTCTTATCTTTGTGTGTGTTCATGTGCATGTGTTAATGTGTGTGTGGTCTGTTTGTGTTTCACATCACAATTATTATTAAAATACGAGAGAATGGAATTCGGTCTCTTGTGGGTAGCAATTCAATTTGGCATGCCTTGAAAACTCACATTCCATCAGTTTCAGGAAATCTCCTGCAAGGAATGTCATCTCTTGTCCTCTTCAAGAAACTCGTGTTCTCACAAAACTGCCTTCCAACAAACACCACCATTTGAATTCCTCATTAGAGTCATACTGTTTGTCCCAATACCCTTGCTTTTTCATATGTTTCTTGATTGTCATGAGTTAGTGAAATAGTCTGTTTGTTGTCTTTCTGAGAATGATAGATGTGACAAAGCTCTCCGCAAGACTGCCATAAGAGACAAGTGGAAGAATTCCTTCTTGCTAATGTCTCATTAAGAATTGTGGTGACATGGAGGAGTGTGAGAAGGTAGTAGTGTCTAATAACCTCATGCTTGTCTTCAGCCATGAAGGCAACAGGAAGATGACCACAACAATTGCAGTGGGGTGGAAATTAACCTAATGCCTACAAGGTAAACACCACAGTGAAAAAGAACGGAAGTTGCAGAGATGCTGGGATAAGGTTGGAGACATGCCTCAGGGGAGAATTGGTTGGTTCATGTATCAGAGGGTCAGGGTCCATGCAGAGGACCAAGGCACAGGAGAGAGAGGCACACTGGGAACCCACAAGGAACCTGTTTCCCAGTGTCGTTGACTGTGACATACAGAGTGTGTGAAGGGCACAAGATCTTGAAAACACAAGTGTTGAGGCCTGAAATTTCATATCAGCAGGCTTGGCAGACATCGACCTGAAAACACCATCTTTTTCCTGCATAGGACACCAACAAGCAACCAGAAGCAGACAGCCTGGAGACAAGGATCAGAGACAATACTAAGAGACGCAGTGGGAAGATGGTGAGTCTTGGGAGTGCATCCGTGAATAGAGTGCATCAGTGTTATTCGAGATGTCTTAATGTGGACATAATAATTTTTGGGCTCTCACAACAGCAGCATCAAGAGAGACCTACGGGCCAAGACCGGTAGTTGAGGACATAGGCTGCCAAGCCAGTCAACATGAAATCCCAATCGTGGAATACCTGGAGGACTGCCAACCTCAGTCCAAGATGCTTAGTCCAAGGAGAACAGATTCTCCCATAGGGGACGAGAGGAGAGCTTTGACCACATGTTCTCTTCTGAACACAGCATTCTGCAGGCCTGCGTTCTGCTGATTTGGTGGAATTTCTCCTTTCACAGGCACACCAGAGCCTACCAAGGTAAACCTCAGCATAGTAAGGCCATCCCTAAAAACACAAAAGGGCAGGAAAGTAGAGGCACTACAAATGACTGGCCTCAGGACAGGTCATCCACTACACAAACAGCAGATGGCAAGCATGCCACATACACACACACACACACACACACACACACACACACACATGCATGTTGCACTCAACAAACATTAAGGGCCAGCCCTGTGTCACTCCCGGATCTCTTCTTCCTAAAGATATTAACCTAAGGTTAGAAAACAGAATGAGTTTAACGAATACAGAGAGGTGACAGAGACATAGATACAATGCAAAGATGAAAGAATCAATTGATGCCCAGGTAAAGGAAGAAGGAATGGTTACGCCTAGGCAATCAGAGTGAAACCACTACATAGAACACCCCCGATGCGGGGTTGAAAGCAGCGGCCTGGATACTCGCTGTATATCAGAAAACATAGAAGATATCAGAGAGTCTGGAACCACAGAGATAAAACTGATAAAGATAAAGGCAACTAAAGAATTCCTGAAGAGGGGCGCCTGGGTGGCTCAGTGGATTAAGCCGCTGCCTTCAGCTCAGGTCATGATCTCAGTGTCCTGGGATCGAGCCCCGCACCGGGCTCTTTGCTCAGCGGGAGCCTGCTTCCTCCTCTCTCTGCCTGACTCTCCGCCTACTTGTGATCTTTCTCTCTGTCAAATAAATTAATAAAAAATCTTTAAAAAAAAGAATTTCTGAAGAGAAGATTGGCAGGATGCAAAGTCCGGGAACATGGCAGAAGTGGAGGATCCCATTAGGGACCGGGAAGAACAAGCCTAGAAAATAAGGACGCAAATTCTAAGAGAGAAGGCAAAATGATGGAACATGATAGTGAGCTTATGGAATCTCCAAGGAAATGAAAGAGGTGCCTCTTGTAGGTGAAGTACGAGTGAGAGAAAAAAAAGAGGGCTGATCCTAGATTGGAGAACTCGGGGCTGAAAAGGACCCTCACCTGGGAGCAGAGAAAGTGGTCCAGAATCAGAGGCACAGAAGCGAAGCACCTAAAGACATAGTGTCATTCCCCCTGGAAAATCTAGGCATGGAGGTATACTCTTTAGGCAAATAGGCATCGGAGAATAGTTTTTCCATAGCCCAGTCACTGACTTCAAGAGGAAAAGCTATACCAGCTCTCGAAGCAGGCCAGATAGCTCAAGCCAAAATCCTTATCCCCTGCATTTCTGAACAATGACAGAGCAGCCGTTATATCTAGTACCAGGAGGTAGTCAGAAGTCAATAAATGGTTCCCGGGTTGTGTTCATCAGTTCAGAGGCGGCCTTAAGATCATCTCATGATTCCAGGGTCTTGGCATTGACTCTGTTCTCAGGTTCTCTGCTCAGGGGCAATAAGCTTCTCCCTCTCCAGCTCCACCCCCTGATTGGGATCTCTCTGCCTCTCTGTCCAATACGTGAATGTGCACGTTGGATAAGATAACAAAGACAAAAACAGTGCACAATAAATGACTGGGGCCAAAGGATGTTTTATTGAATTTGGACCTAGGTTCAGGTGGAGGGCAGCCAGGTACAGAGAACCTCCCACCATCCTAAAATGCCCGACCTTCGCTCGGAGCTCCCTTGTTTTTTCTCCAGTTCTTTGCCTTCTTGGATCTCCTCACCAACTTGCAGCATCCGCTGTCTGTCGCGCTGTACTGACCCCTTGTTAACACATTGTGCAATCTCTCGGGGCTCCATTGGAACATGCCCATCTTCCGCAAGAGGCACTGTTTGCCTATCGCATGTAACCATTTGGGGGATGGTAAAGTGACGGTGAAGGCAGGCTTGTGCTGCCACATCTCCATGCAGTTCCACAGAGGGTAGCTGCTCCACCCTGAGGGAGTGCTCAAGGTTTTTCCACATTCGAATCCTCTTCCATGCGTCCTTTTGGACATACAAGTTGTCTTCCTGAAATGGGAATGGAAGTCTTTCAGATGGCTTCAATTGGGCTATGGGTCTCTTCCAACATGCTCTCCGTTGGCTCCTGTGGACTCCAAGAACATGAGTCCTTCCTGGACCTAAGGTTCTAGGGTGTAGAGTCTGCCTTGGATGCATGGTCTTTATGGAAGATTGGGAGGCCTTGATGGCACCATTTCTGGAGACGCTCGAGGTACTCGTGTGCTCGCTATGGTAGACTCCAGACATATCTTTGGCACGGTTGCAGGGTTCACTTTGAGCTTCCCTTGGGTGGCCCTTTTCCTGTTCAGATGCTCCGTGATTTGGTGGGAGGCCCTCACCCTTGCACAGGGCTCAGATTTCCTCCCCTTAATCTTTGCTTGCGGTCTGTTAGTTTCTTGGCCAGTCGTGGCTAATATGGAATGAGGGATCCTTGCCTTTCTCCGAGGTCCAGAAGGCTGGTGATGACACTCACGAACAAACACTACGAATTGGGCCATGGAGAAGGTGACACCGACTCGCTTTGCAAACTGCCTTGGTGAGAGACACAAGCGGCTCCAGCTGTTTGGGACGGCTTGGGGTCCTCTTGGCCCACCCATGATTACTCCAGTGAAGTGTAGTGATCAAGCCTGGTTGATGAGGAGTGGTTTCTTTGACCTCAAAGCTTTGTGACATCACATATGCTGGCTTCACTGAAGCAGCTGACCCTCTCCCATGGCCTTGGTGTCCTATGGCTTTAAGTGGAAGCCCTGGGAAGGACAGAACAAGAGCCCTCTGAACCTTATCAAGAACTCAGGATGTCTTGTGGGTTAATGTCCAACTTCCCCTTTCTGGAGACATAGAGGAAGGAAAATGACATTCAGTATACTTTCCTTTAGGCCAAAATATCCCTGGAGACGGCAAGCTGTCCTTTTCCACTTCAATTTCTAGATATCTCAAGAAAAGGTAAGGCCTCATGGGTATGAGCAGCTATCCGTGGCTTTGTCGTCCTGTGGGTGAGAGCGTACTTTGTCAGAGTCTTTTGCCTATGGGTCAGTGATGACTAAGGCACGGAAAGTCCCTTTCTGAGGTAAAAGTTGAGGGAATCGATATATGGTGCCATCTTTGGGCTCGTCACCTAGTAATCTGAAACACGCGGCTAAGGGATGAGGCCTCTGTCTACCTGGCTTTCCATTAAATAACTTTGCAAAGTCTTCGAGGAGAGTGACCTTCTATATCAGAGTTAAATCTCAATGAAGAGGCCTGGACCGAACCCGTTGTCATTATTAGTTAACTGTACTTGTGGTAACGGGTATAGACATGTTGACCAAGTCTCTTTAGTCAGAAGGAAAGGGACGGCTTATACCAACGGATTGCAAGGCCTATTCGAGCAGACCTTTGGAGTGAGCCGCAATGCCTTTGGAAGTACTAGTGGATCAGGAAGTTTGGGTCCATTTCGGCACCACAGTATTCCTCTGCCGTTGAAGTGAATGAAACCATGGCCCTACCTTGACATGAATGTCCCATGCCCTGCTGATGGAAAATGGAAAAGGAAGGGAATACTGAAGGGCAAGAAGTCAGAGAAGGAGCCCCTCCAAAAGTGACTCAGGACTCTGAGAATCCAGCTGAGTGGTACAGAAAAGAAAACTGCTTAATGGGTGGTCAGGAGTTGTGGCATATATTAGCAGGAGCACTAGGACCTACATGAATCTAAAGCATCCGTGAATACACTGTCAAAATGGATGATGGAGGATAGGCAGGCGTTCTCAACATAACAGCAAGAACAACAACATAAATTCAGAGGAAAACAATGTGGCCCTCGCAAAACCAAAGGAAGTCACAGGAGAAAAGGAAAGGATAATATTGTTTATTATCTTTCCTTATTGAAATGACATGGGATTGGTTTCCTAAAATGTCCTTCTTTGAATTGGGTCTTTATCCTTGTGACTTAGAGTTTACCCGCTTCTTCCATCTCTGGATTTGATGAGTGGACATCACAATGCCTTCACTAAATACCTAGAAGAATGACCCAGGAAAATGACTTGACTTGGCCTACTGTGTGTTGGCAGGGGTTGTATCACTGCTTCAAATGCTTTCATCTCTACTAGAGAGCTGAGATTTTGTAGGTTTCCTGATCTAAACTGGGAAGTTTCTATGTGTCTGCGAATTTATGCTTTTATCCCAGTTCTTGGACTTGCTAGCATAAATGTGTGGATGTGCCTCTTCGGTTATTCTTTTTTCATTGCTACCAGTTGTCATGGGGTTTCATACTTGCAGCTGTGTGCTTGTCTCCCTGTTTTATCCCAGTAATGGCTTCTGCGGGTTGTTCGTGTTGTCAAAACTCAAGTGTGAGATCTCCTGACTTTTTTCCTATTGGTTTCTTTGTATTTCCTTAATTTTGATAATCACATGTATGATTTCATTTTTTCTGTTAACTTTGGAGTTCCATTTTTCTTCATCTTGTTCCTTCAGTCTTCCTTTAATTGGTTTTCTTTTTCAGTTTTTGTAAATGTTGGAAATGCATGCATTTATCCCTATATGGTTTCCCCATAAAATGTTTTGGCATTAACTCTAAGTTTCTTAGAATCCCTTTGTTCATGGCTCTTTCTGCTTTTCCTTTGGATTTTCTTTCTTGCATTCATCAGAGTTCGTGAGTGTGTTGTGTTTTCCACTCTTATTTTCTGGCTGTTTTTCCAATTTGAATGTGATATCTTCCTGTTTTCATACCTTCGTGATCATAAGTGCAAAGGATAGGTTTTGACTTCTCTTCCATGAATTACGACTGTATTTGGACTCAGCTCATGACATGCAATAGACAAAGTTATGTCTGTCGCTGGGAAGAACATATCTTATTGTCATCAGAGACGCAATATTACTCATGCATGCCCAAAGTTCAGGTGGTCTCGAGAGCCCATGTGGACGTCTGTTATTCCTTAGCACCTTCACATCCAGATGATCTGTCCTGTGCTTAACGTGGATATAATAATTCCCAACAGTATTAGAGTAAGGTCGCCATCTCCCTTCCTCTGAGGTCATGGGCTTCCAACGTTTAGATACACCCTACAAGGTAAACTCCACAGCAAAAGAGAATGGAAGTTGCATAGATGATGGTAAAAGGTTGGAGACATGGTTCAGGGGAGATTTGTTTGGTTCGTAGATCAGAGGGCTGGAGCCCATGAAGAGGACCGAGGCACAGGAGATCAGGGCACACTGGGAACCCACAGCCCGGAGACAATGATGAGAGAGAGACAATACCAAGACGCAGTGGGAAGATAATGAGTCGTGGGAGTGATTCCGTGAAAAGGCAGTGTTCCTGGAGTTGACTCAATGTGAACATAATAATTTTTGGGCTCTCACAACTACAGCATCAAGACAGAGCTACTGTCCAAGACAGGTAGGTGATGACATTGGATGCCTAGCAAGCCAACACGAAATCCCAACAGTTGAACACTTGGAGGACTGCCTTTCTCAGTCCAAGATGCTTAGTCCAAGGAGAACAGACTCTCCCATAATTGTCGAGAAGAAAGCTTTGACCACATGTTCTCTTCTGAACACAGCATTCTGCATGCCAGCGTTCTGTTGTGTTGGTGGAGTTTCTCCTTTCACAGGCACACCAGAGGCCACCAAATTAAACCTCAGCATATACAGCCCAGAACCTAAAAACAACAAACGGCCGGAAGGGTGACCTACAGCAAATGACTGGCCTCCAGGACAGGGTCAGCCACAACACAAAGAGCAGGTGGCATGCATGCCACATACACACTCACAAACACACTCACATGCACACATTCAACAAACCTAAAGGACCAGCCCTGGGTCACTCCCAGATCTCTTCCTCCTAAATAAATAACCCTAAGGTTAGAAAACAGAATGAGTATAACAAATACAGAGAGGTGACAGAGAATAAGATCCAATGCAAAGATGGAAGAATCAATTGATGCCCCGGTAAAGGAAGAAGGAAAATCACGTCTAGGCAATCAGAGTGAAACCTCTACATAGAACACGCCAGATGCGGGATTGAAAGCAGCGGCCTGGACACTCGCTGTATATCAGAAAATATAGGAGATATCAGAGAGTCTCGAACCACAGATAAAACTGATAAAGATACAAGCACCTAAATAACTCTAAAGAGAAGATAGGTAGGAGACTGGATTCAAAGTCTGGGAACATGGCAGAAGTGGAGGATCCAATTAGGGACCGGGAAGAACAAGCCTAGAAAATAAGGGCGTAAATTCTAAGAGCGAAGGCAGAATGATGGAACATGATAGTGAGCTTATGGAATCTCCAAGGAAATGAAAGAGGTGCCTCTTGTAGGCGAAGTAAGAGTGAGAGAAAGAAAAGAGGGCTGATCCTAAATTGGAGAACTCGGGGCTAAAAAGACCCTCATCTGGGAGCAGAGAAAGTGGTCCAAAATCAGAGGCACAGAAGACTCCCAACACCTTCCACAGAAGCAGAGCACCTAAAGACATAGTGTCATTCCCCCTGGAAAATCTAGGCATGGAGGTATTCTCTTTAGGCAAATAGGCATCGGAGAATAGTTTGTCCATAGCCTAATCACTGACTTCAAGAGGAAAAGCTATACCAGCTCTCAAAGCAGGCCAGATAGGTCAAGCAACAACAGCGCAAGCCAAAATCCTTCTCCCCTGCATTTCTGAACAATGACAGTGCAGCGGTTCTATTAGAAACAGGAGGTATTCAGAAGTCAATGGATGGGTCCCGGGTTGTGTCCATCAGTTAAGAGGCGGCCTTCAGATCATCTCATGATTCCAGGGTCTTGGCATTGACTCTGTTCTCAGTTTCTCTGCTCAGGGGCTAGTTAGCTTCTCCCTCTCCAGCTCCACCCCTTGAATGGGATCTCTTTGCCTCTCTATCCAATACTTGAATGTGCACGTTGACAAGATAACAAAGACAAAAATATTGCACAATAATTGACTGGTGCCAATGGATGTTTAATTGATTTGGGACAGAGGTTCCTATGGAGGGCAGCCAGGTACAGAGAACCTCCCACCATCCTAAAATGCCCGACCTTTGCTCAGAGCTCCCCTGTTCATTCTCCTGTTCTTTGCCTTCCTGGATCTCCTCACCAACCTGCAGCATCTGCTCTCTGTTGCGCTGTATGACCCTTTCTTAACACATTGTGCATCCTCTCGTGGCTCCATTCTGCAGGAGGCACCTTTGCTTATCACATGTTACCATTTGGGGGATGGTAATGAGAGGTTGAAGGCAGGCTTGTGCTGCCACATCTCCATGCAGTTCCACAGAAGGTAGCCTCTCAACCCTGAGAGAGTGCTCAAGGTTTCTGCACATTCAAATCCTCCTCAATGCGTCCTTTTGGACATACAAGTTGTCTTCCGAAAAAGGACATGGAAGTCTTTCAGATGGCTTCAATTGGGCTATGGGTCCTTTCCAACATGCTCTCCGTTGGCTCCTGTGGACTCCAAGAACATGAGTCCTTCCTGGAACTAAGGTTCTAGGGTATAGAGTCTGCCTTGGATGCATGGTCTTTTTGGAAGACCATTTGACACCGTTTCTGGAGATGCTCGAGGTTCTAGTGTGCTCGCTGTGGAAGACTCCAGACATGTCTTTGGCACGGTTGCAGGGGTCCACTTTGAGCTTCTCTTCAGTGGCCCTTCTCCTGTTCAGATGCTCCGTGATTTGGTGGGAGGGCCTCATCCTAGCGCAGGGCGCAGTTTTCCTCCCCTGAGGCTTTGCTTGCGGTCTGTTATTTTCTTGGCCGGTCATGGCTAAGATGGAATGAAGGATCCTTGCCTTTCTCCCTGGTCCAGAGGGCTGGTGCTGACACTCACGACCAAATACTACAAATTGGGCCAAGGAGAAGGTGACACTGACTCTCTTCGCACCTGCCTGGGTAGGAGACCCAGGCGGCTCCAGCGGTTTGGAACGATGTGGGGTCCTCTTGGCCCACCCATGACTACTCCAGTCAAGTGTAGTGATCAGGCCTGGGTTGATGAGGAGTGGTTCCTATGACCTCAAAGATTTGTGACATCACACATGCTGGCTTCACTGAAGCAGCTGTCCCTCTCCCATGGCCTTGGTGTCCTATGGCTTTAAGTAGGAAGCCCCAGGAAGGACAGAACAAGAGCCCTCTGAACCTGGTCAAGAACTCAGGATGTCTTGTGGGTTAATATCCCACTTCCCCTTTCTGGAGACATAGAGGAAGGAAAATGACATTCAGTATACCTTCCTTTAGGCCAAAATATCCCCGGAGATGACAAGGTGTCCTTTTACACTACAATTTATAGATATCTCAAGAAAAGGTGAGTCCTCACGGGTATGAGCAGCTCTCTGTGGGCTTTGTCGTCCTGTGGGTGACAGCGTACTTTGCAAGCTTCTATTGCCTATGGGTCAGTGATGACTAAGGTACGGAAAGGCCCTTTCCGAGGTAAAAGGTGAGGGCATCGATATATGGTGCCGTCTGTGGCCTCATCTCCTAGTGTTCTGAAACACGCGGTTAAGGGATGAGGCCTCTGTCTACATGGCTTTCCCTTAAATACCTTTGCAAAGTCTTCAAGTAGAGTGACATTCGGCGTCAGAGCTAACTCTCAATGAAGAGGCCTGGACCGAACACGTTGTCATTATTAGTTAACTGTACTTGTTGTGGTAATGCGTATAGACATGTTGACCAAGTCGCTCTAGTCAGAAGGAAAGGGGCAGCCTATATCGGCGGCTTGCAAGGCCCAGTCGAGCAGACCTTTGGAGTGAACTGCAATTCCGTGCAAAGACCTGTGGATCAGGAAGTTTGCGTCCATTTTTGCCCACAGTATTCCTCTGCCGACGTAGTGAATGAACCCCTGGACCTTCCCTTGACATGAATGCCCCATGCCCTGTTGTTGGGAAATGGAAAAGGCAAGCTGTCAAAGGGAAATATCATATGGCTTCCCACAACATGTGCCTCGGGTGGAATACCTTGGCCCTAATAAGGAAGGGAATACTGAAGGGCAAGAATTCAGAGATGGAGCCCCACAGGAGTGACTCAGGACTCTGAGAATCCAGCTGAGTTTTACCGAAAAGAGAACTGCTTAATGGGTGGTCAGGAGTTGTGGCATATATTAGGAGGAGCACTAGGACTTACATGAAACTAATGCATCCGTGAATTCTCTGTCAAAAACGGATGATAAATGATAGGCAGGCTTTCTCAACAGAACAGCAACAACAACATAAATTCAGAGTTAAATAATGTGGCTCTCTCAAAACCAAATGAAGTCCCAGGGAGAAAAGGAGCCATTATATTGTTTATCATCTTTCCTTATTGAAATGAATTGGGTCTTTATCCTTGTGAATTAGAGTTTACCCCCCTCTTCCATATCTGGATTTGATCAGAGGACATGACAATGCCTTCACTAAATACCTAGAAGAGTGGTCAAGGAAAATGATATTTTGGGCCAACCTTCTCTAGAGATGGAAAGTTTTCCTATTTCTTCTGAAATTTCTAGAGACATCAGAAACAACAGGGCCTCTTGTATATCATCCCGTCTCTCTGAGGTTTGTCATCCTGTGGATGAGAGAGTGACATTATACATAATAGCTAACCCTTAAGGAGGAGCAATGGACAGCACACCTTGTTACCATTATTTATCTCTACCTACTGTGTTAATGGGTATAACCCTGTTGACCAAGTCTCTTTAATCAAAGGAAAATTAATGGCCTATATCAATGGCCTGCAAGGCTCACTTGAACAGAACTGAGGATTGAGCTGCAATGTCCTTGCAAAGACTAGTGGATAAAGAATGTGTGGTCCATATTGGCAACAGAGTATTGCTCAGCCATTAGGGAGGATGAACTCTTGTTTTTGCACTGACATGAATGACACAGAACTGGGTTTGTGAAATGAAAAGGTCAAGGAGACAAAGGGAAATATCATATAGCTTCTCTCATATGTGCCCTAGGAGGAACACCACTGCCCTTAGCATAAAGAAGGAAAAACTGAAGGGGGATAAGTCAGAGAAGGAGACAAACCAGGAGTAACTCAGAACTCTGAGGAATCAAGCTGAGAGTCAAGGAAAAAAAGAGACATGCAGGAAATGAGGGAACTGGCTAATGGGTGTTGAAGAGTTCTGGCATATCTTAGGAGGAGTACTAGGTCATATATGGAACTAAAGCATCAGTGAATACTCTGTCAAAAATGGATGATGGATGACAGGCTGGCTTCCTCAACTGTACAAAATAATAAAACAAAAACAAGCTGGCCCTTTCAAATGCAGGTGAAAACAGACTGAGAAAATGAAAGAATTATATTTTTATTATGTTTAATTATTGAAATGGAATATAATTTATTTCCTAAAATGTCATTATTTGAATTGGGTCTTTATACTAGTAAATTAGAGTTCATCCACCTTCTCCATTTGTGGAATCGATGAGAAGTAATGGCATTGCCTTCCCTAAATATCTAGAAGAGTTGAACAGGAAATGATTTGCACCTCACCATCTGTGTGTTGACAGGGGATTGATTACTGCTTCAAACGCTTTAGTCACTACTACAGAGCTGAGATTATGTAGGTTTCCTGACCTAACCTTTGGAGTGAATATGTGTCTTGGATTTATCCTTTTCTCTCAGTTCTTTTCTTTTGAGTTTGCTTCATTAGTGCTATTCTTCATTTCCTCCCTATCTTTGTGTGTCTTATCTGTGTCTGTGTGTGTGTGCTGTCTGAGTGTGTTTCAAATAACAATTATAATTAAATTATAATATATAACAATTATAATTAAATTGATGGAGTTAGGAAGTCGGTATTTAATGGATGCAATTCAATTTGGCATGCCTTGAAAACTCACATTTCCTCTCTTTCAGCCTCATTTCCTACAAAGAATGTCATCTTTTGTCCTCTTTGATAAATACATATTCTCTCAAACCTGACCTCAACAAACACCATATTTTGTGTGCCTGGTTAGTGTCGTATTGTTTGTCCCTTTTCCCTTGCTTTTTCATATGTCTCTTGACAGTCATGAAAGAATGAAATTGTATGTTATTTGTCTTTCTGGGACTGATAGATGTGACGTAGGCTAATGCTCTCCACAATTCTGCCACATGAGGCAAGTGGCAAGAATTCATTCTTGCTTATGGCTGGTAAGATTCTGTGGGGCTTTTTCAGGACAGTGAGATGGTATTAGTGTCTGGGAACTCCAGACTTGTCCATAGCCAGGAACACAACAGGAAGATTACCATATCAACTTCAATATGGCAGAAATAAACTGGAGCCTACAAAGCAAACTCCATAGCAAAAGAGAGAATAAGTTGCAAATACTATGGGAGAAGATTGGAGACATGGTTTAGGGGGAAAGTGGTAAGTTGGTAATTCAGAAGGCATTGAGACAATGCAATGGACAAAGCCACAAGAGATCGGAGCACACTTGTAACCCACAAGGAGTACCCTCTCCAATTCCATTGATTCTGACCATCAGGGGGTCTGAATCATATTAGTTCATGCCAAAAAAGGGCCTTGAGGCCTGGAGATTTTAGATCATCAGCCTTGGCATATCAACTCAAAAGAACACTGTATTTCTCTGGCAGAGAACACCAACAAATAGCCAGGTGAAGACAGCATGGAAACCACAGTTAGAGACAATACCAGGTGACACAGTGGGAAGATGGTGGGTTCTGGCTGTACATTAGTGAGAGGCAGTGTTCTTGGAGATGATTTGATGGGGGCAAAAGAAATTTGGGGCTCTCGCACAGGCAGCTTCAAGCCCGAGCTACTGGCCAAAGACAGGATGGTGAGGGCTTTAATTGTCTCTCCTGCAAACACGGAATTATAACCATGGAACACATAGGGTACTTTGTTCCTTAGTCCAACTAGCTTCATTTTAAGAGAACAGATTCTCCCATAGGGGACGAGAAGAAATCCCTGTCCACAGGTTCTCCCCTGACCACAGAATGCTACAGGCCTTTATTCTGTTGTGTAGGTTGAATTTCTCCTTTCACAGGTGCACCAGATCCCACCAAGCTAAACCTCAGCCTATTCGGCCCAGACACAAAACACACATAAAGGCAGGCAAAGAGAGCCTCTGCAGATGACTGATCTCAAGGACAGGGGGCAGGTATGATACAACAGCAGAGGGCATGCATGCCACACACACATACCCACTAGTCCCTCAAGGGCCAGCCCTTGGGCGCTCCATGATCTCTTATTTCTAAAGAAATTACTATCAGGATAAAAAACAGAATTAATTTCTCAAATACTGAGAAATATTCAGAGACCTATATCCAAGTCAAAATGAAAGCACCAATTGTTGCCAAGGAAGAAGACAAAAATTATCATGGCCAGGTAATCGGAGTAAAACCTCACATATAACACGCCCAATGGAGGATTGAAAGCAGAAAGATATCAGGGAGTCTCAAACCACATAGATTAAACTGATAGAAATAAAATAAAATAAAATAAAATAAATAAAATAAAATAAAATAAAATAAAATAAAATAAAATAAAATAAAATAAAATAAATAAAGAGTTCCTGGAGAAAAGATTGGTAGCAGACTGAAGGAAAAGTCCAAGAAGCTGGCAGAAGCAAAGGACCAAATTTTTGACCTGGCAGAAAAGGATTGGTAAATAGGGAAGTAAATCCAAAGAAAGAAGGAAGAATGATGAAACATTAAAATAAGCTTAGGAAAGTCATCGACACCAAGGAATAGAAAGAGGTGCTTATTGTAGGAGAAGTAGGAGTGAGAGAAAAAAAAGAGGGGTGAACATGGATTTGAGAATTCAGAGCTAAAACTGTCCCTCATCTGGGAGCAGAAACAAAGATCCAGATTCAGAGGCAAGGAGGACTCACATCACCATTCACAAAAGCATAGAACCACAAGACATAGTTTCATTCCCCCTGCAAAAGCTATCAATGGAGGAATTCTCTTTACCTAAATATGCGAGGGAGTGTAGTTTGTACACAGCCAAGTCACTTACCTCAAGAGGATAAACTATACCAGCTCTCGAAGCAGGCCAGATAGCTCAAGCAACACCAGCCCAAGCCAAAATCCATTTCCCCTCCATTTGTGAATAATGACAGAGCAGTGGTTCACGTCTAGTACGAGGACATATTCAGAAGTCAAAGATTGTGTCATGGATTGTGTCTATCAGTTCAGAGGCGGCCTTCAACTCAACTCATGATCCCAGGGTCTTGGCATCGACTCTGGTCTCAGGTTCCCTGCTCAGGGGTAAGTCAGCTTTTCCCTCTCCAGCTCTACACCCTGATTGTAATCTCTCTCTCTATGTGCATGTGCATTGTTTGACAAAAAGACAAAAACATAACCAGGGTACAAGTATTGACTGTGGCCAGGGGATGTTTTCTTTAATTTGGACCTAGATCTCTATGGAAGCCAGCCAGGTTCAGAGAACCTCCCACCATCCTCAAATGCCAGACCTTCGCTCAGAGCTCCAATGTTCATTCTCCACTTCCTTATCTTCCTGAAAAACCTCACCAACCTGTAGCATACGCAGTTTCTGGCTCTGTAATGGCCCTTTGTTGACCCACTGTTCATCTTCTGCAGGTTCAATTAGAACACGCCCATCTTCCACAAGAGGCACTGTTTGCTTATCCCATAAAACCATTTGGGGGATGTTCATGAGAGGGTGGAGGCAGGCTTGTGCTGTCACATCTCCAGAGGGTATCTGCAGGACCCTTTGGGAATGCTCCAGGTTCTTTGACATTTGAATCCTCTTCAATGCCTCCTTTTGAAGATACAAGTTGTCTTCCTGAAACGGGCACAGAAGTCCTTCAGATGGCTTCCCTTGGGCTATAGGTCTTTTCCAACATGCTCCATGCTTGCTCCTGTGGACTCCAAGTACATGAGTCCATTCTGGACCTAAGGTTCTAGGATGTAGAATCTGCCTTTGGTACATCGTCAGTTTTGAAGATTTGGAAGTCATTTTGGCTCGATTTCTAGACACGCTACAGGTACTCGTTATAAGGGCTGCTAGGCCAGAGGGAGTCATTTTGTGTTTCTGCAGTAAACTTATATTGAACCCATGCAGTAAACTAAATTGACCCTACTCCTCCCAGAGGACTCTAGAACTCTCAAAACCTAGATACAAGGGTGAATCAGGCCAGGTGAATTTATCTTATTAGAGAGGCATGCATATATCTACTAGGGTAAATTGAGATCCAATTGTCCACCCATGTGTTACCTAGCATTTTTGTTTTTGTGGTGTAGCCAACTTAGCACAACTGTGCAGTTTTTTTCTGTATTGTTGTCTCATTGGCCACCTCTGTATAGCCTGGCTAAACTACCGCTATATATGTTAGTCTGTGAGGCTGGGAGGGGTCGCCTCTTTGCAAGAGAAGGCCAGGACAAGTCTATATGATTCTCGATGCTTTGTGCAAAATTAACGTTTGCTTGACCTTTACTTTGTATCAGTCTCGCTCCTTTGAATAAGGACCCTATCTTTGGAGGGCCATCCAAATTCAAATGATGAGAAGTGAGCCAGCATTGGAATTTTTGGAAAAGCCTCTGGAGGTAAGATCATGGGATCCTGCACGGAGCTGCAGGGTATGGCCCACTGGTAGAAGCTGGCAGCAGCCATGCTCCCCAGATCTGGTGTGGATGTGGAGATGCCCCATCCTCTCCTGGTAGATTATATGGGGTTTCAAGTCCCCCTGGGTGGTCAGGGGGTTCAAAGCCCCCTAGATGGTCAGGGGGCTCGAGTTCCCCTTGGCGGTTATAGCGGGTTCAAATACCCCTAGGCGAACTCCAGGGGTTTCGAGTCCCCCTAGACATTCAGGGGTTTCAAGTCCCCCTGGGCAGTTTGGTGGTTCGAGTCCTCCTAGGCAATCAGGGGATAAAGAAAGCCCACACCAATGTAAGGTTATTGGTAAGAATCGTTGGGCCTACGGTTGTCTTTGCCTGGTCCTTTTGTTTTTTGTTGTATTGTTTGTTATGATTGAAGGAATGTGGAAAGCAGAGAGTAAAGGGACTCTGACTTTCATCTCTCTGTTCTTCATAATAGATGTGAGGCATCTCACTCACTCATTTCGTGTGTTAAGGGCTATGACTGTAGCCAACTGGGGTTAGTCTAAGAGTGAGTTAAGGTGCCCAATGCTGATGCTCATTGGAGCTGAGCATGGTATATGAGTGCCTAATGGACCACATTTGGTAAGCAGAACTGGCACTGTGGGATGAACCGACCTTGAGCCCAAGACTTTAAAAAATATTCCCAAGCAGCTGCCGAAAACGCCTTTGTTTTGGGGAATTCTTTGCCTTCTCTGGCCTGATTTGGACTGCCTAGCCCCTCCCCCTTGTTGGCGGGAAAGCATGGCATCTGAAGTGGAGATAGTTATTTGTTTGTCTCAAGGTTTTAATGGGTAATTGTTAATGTGGCTTCCAAAGTCTTTGGTAACCTGAAACTGTGAACGGTTGCTTGAATGACAAATGGAATTAAATTCGTTGGACATGTAGGTCTTAACAAAATGAGATATAATGCTAGACCATTAGGTCAATATCTCATCTTGACCACCACACACGCTATCGCGGACCTTCATAGACTCCAACCGACAGATGATGGTGAACACCCGAGAGACAGGGTATTAGACCCTCCTCCTCAACAAACCAAGAGTGATCTCACAGCCACCAGTGGTGCTAAATCCAGCCACACGGCTCCCAGAGGAGCTGGCTGACCATCCACAGAACTGTGGGGAGGTCCTAAACCAAGTCACAGGAATAAGACTGGATCTCAGAGACATGTCCTTCCCAGATGCAGAGATGACTCTGTTCATGGAAAGAGGTATGTAAGGTATGAGGGCTGTGGTAGTTTATCCTGAGCAGTAATTTTGGGCAGCACCCTGCCACATGGAACTTCAGCACAATAAGCAGAACTGATTGAAATCACTTAGGCACTGCAGATGGCTAAAGGTAAAACCACCAACATCAATACATACCACAGGTATGTCTTTGCTACTCTACATATACATGGAGCTACTTACAAAGGAAGGAGCCTATTAACATTAGAAGGAAAAGGAATTAAAACAGAAGAGAAATATTGGGACCCAAAAGAGGTGGCTCTTATGCATTTCTTGCGACACCAATAGCGGACTGATCTGATTTCAAAAGGTAACCAATTATCAGATCGATATTTAAAGCAAGCAGCCTGAGAAACAATGCAAGAGCTGGTTACACACCTGGATCTATCCCTACCAGATAAACTGGAGAATTAAGAGGAAGATTTAAAGTATTTACAAAAATGGCTAAATTATATTATAAAGGGGACTGGGCTAAGACTAAAAGAGGAAATTTAATTCTTCCTCGAAGACTAGGTAAGAAGGTAGTAGACCAGATACATTAGTGTATGCACCTGGGGTCATCAAACTCAAGGAACTTAAAGGCAAGCAGTTCTATGGTTCTAAATTACGGTGTATGGTTCAGGATATATTGATAGATGTGCTCAATGCCAGGCAGTGGGAGGAACTAGAATTGGAAGATGGAAAAGAGAAAGAGGTAGTGTACCAGGAATTTATTGGAAAATAGATATTACAGAAATAAAACCCGGAAAATATGGGGACAAGTATATGTTAGTTTTTGTAGATACCATTTCAGTCCAGGTTGAGGCTTTTCCCGAGTAACATGACACGGCAAAAGTGGTAGCCAGAAAGCTACAAGAAAAATAATTCCTAGGTCTGGGCTGCCTCTCACGATTGGGTCATTCAATGGCCTTGCATTTTGAGTTCAGTCTCACAAAAATTGGCCAAGGCCATGGGACCAAATTGGAAACTACATTGTGCCTATCAGACCCAGAGTTCTGGGCATGTAGAGAGAATGAACCAGACTCTTAAAGAGACCTTGACAAATCTAACCCTGGAGACGGGCAGTGGATGGGTGGATCTCCTTCTTTCACCCTGCTCAGGGCAAGATGTACACACTATTTAAACAGGGTGACCCCATTTGAAATGTTTGGGAGAACCCTGCTCCCGCTCTGTCCTCGGCTACAAAAGGTTGCCTTAGCAGAAATGACTGATCAGTCTGTACTCCAGTCACTGCAGGCATTTCAGTCTGTATTTAAAAAAAATGCAGGGATCCAGACTGCCCACACTGGTATGGAGACTGAGGTGGAACCACATCCTTTCCAACCCAATCACTTGGTTGGATATGACATTATCAATTGGGGAGCTTGGAGTCTCGCTGGATGGGACCTTTTACGGTTACCTTGAACACACCACAGCAGTAAAAGTAGAACACATCAGGGCCTGGATTCACGCATGTCACATCAAACGAGCCAAGGATGAAGATGACCCCCAAAGGTGGAAGCCACACCAAAGATCCTGCTCACCCTGGACTAAATCTAAGACTGAAAAGACTATGAGTTTGCTGTTGCTCCTATTTTTACCTGTTTATGTAAATTATAGGCAGTTATTTAGATAAATGAAATCAGAAAAAAAATGGAAAGGGTTCTATGAAGCGGTAAATGGGTAACTCATCAGCCGACTGTGCACTAGTGTCATTTACACTAGGGTAAATATACAG
The DNA here is from genome assembly GCF_964662115.1 of Mustela nivalis. Lineage (NCBI taxonomy): Eukaryota > Metazoa > Chordata > Mammalia > Carnivora > Mustelidae > Mustela > Mustela nivalis. The sequence goes on along the minus strand of NC_139041.1, from coordinate 20,786,221 downwards.
CCGACTGTACATTAGCGTCATGTACAAAAGAAAATGAAGGCGATAAAAATGTTAGAATTACATGCTCAATAAACCCTTTATAAGCAGAGCATGTAGAACTGGATGAAAAGTCAAGGATTGGACTAATCTCCAAAGAATAGGGAAGAATGTAAGAGCCTGGTTGGCCAGAGGGAATCATTTTGTGTTTATGCAGTATACATAGATTGGCCTTATGCAGTAAATTTAGATTGATACTGCCCCTGCCAAAGGTATTTACTCTCAAAGCCTAGATATAAGGGCAGGTCGGGCCAGATGAAGATATCCACTCAGTGGGGAGCTTATATCTACTAGGTAAATTGAGATTCAATTGTCCATCCATGTGTTACTAGCAGTTTTTTTCTATGTCTGGCAGACGTAGAACCACTGTGCAGTTTTCTCTGTGTATTGCAATCTAAAGGCCACCTGTGTATAGCCCAGCTAAACTACATCTATACATGTTAGTCTGTGATGCTGGAGGGGGTCGAATTTGGAAGAGTAGGCCCTGACAAGTCAGTATGATTCTCGATGTTTGGAATGAAATTAAGTTTTGCTTGACCTTCACTTTGTATCAGTCTTGCTCATTTGATTAAAAACCCTAACACTTCTGTCTGCTCTGTTGAAAACTCCAGACATGTGTAAGTCATGATTGGAGGTGTTCCCTTTGAGCTTTCCTTGGGTGGCTCTTCTCCTGTTCAGAAGATTGGTGATTAAGTGGGAGGGCCTAACTCTTGTGCAGGGCTCAGATTCCCTCCCATGAGGTTTGCTTGAGGCCTGATTGTTACTTGACCTTTCCTGCCTAAGATGGAATGGTGGATTCTTGCCTTTCTCCGGAATCCAGAAGGCTGGTGCTGTCAGTCAGGACCAAACACTATGAATCGGTCCATGGAGAAGGTGATAACGAATAGCTTCACAAATTGCCTTGGTGAGAGACCCAGGCGGCTCCACCGGTTTGGGAAGGCTAGGGGTTCTATTGGCACACCCATGAATACTCCAACCAAGTGTAGTGATCAGGCATGGGTTTATGAGGATTGGTTGTTATGACATCAAAGCATTTGACATCACAGATCCTGGCTTCACTGAAGCAGCTGTTCCTCTCCAATGACCTTACTATCCTATGCTTTAGGTAGGAAGCCCCGGGAAGGACAGAACACGAGCTCTCTGAGCCTGATCAGGATCTCAGTATTTCTTGTGGGTTAATGTCCCACTTCCCCTTTCTAGATAAATAGGAAAAAAATGATGTTCATTATACCTTCCTTTAGGCCAACATTTCTCCAGAGACAGGAAGGTGTCCTATTTCCACTACAATTTCTAGATCTTAAGAAACATTGAGGCATCTTGGGTACCAACAGCTCTCCGTGGGATTTGTCATCCTGTGGGTGATCAAGTCCATTGTCAGTGTCATTTCCCAATGGGTCAGTGATGACTAATGGACAGAAAGTCCCTTTTTGAGGAAAAGGGTAAGGGCATGGATATATGGTGCTGCCTTTGTCCTCATCTCCTAGAGTTCTGAAACACAAGGTTAAGGGGTTAGGGCTCTGTCTATCTGGTTTTCCCTTAACTTTGCAAAGTCTTCGAGGAAAGTGACGTTCTGAATCAGAGCTAACTCTTCAGGAAGAGGCCTGGACCACACCTGTTGTCATCATTAGTTAAGTGTACTTGTAGTGGAACAGGTATAGACATGTTAAACAAGTCTCTTTAGTCAAAAGGAAAGGGACGGCCTATATTGATGGCTTGCAAAGCCCACTAGAGCAGAACTGTGGACTGAGCCTCAAGGTCCTTGCAGACCAGTGATGAAGAACGAGTGGTCCATCCTGGTAACACAGTATTCCTCAGCTATCGGGGAGGATGAACCCCTGGAACTTACATTGACATGAACGTCCCATGTCTGGGTGATGGGAAATTGAAAAGACAGGCAGAACAATGGAAATATCATATAGCTTTCCACAATATGTTCCTCAGGAGGAATACCTTGGCCCTTAGTAAAGGAAAGGAAAACTGAATGGGAAGAATGCAGAGAAAAAGACCCACCAAGCGTGACTCAGGACTCTGAGAACCAAGCTGAGGGTTACAGAGAAGAGACACATGCAGGGAATAAGTGAAATGCTTAATGGGTGTTCAGGATCTGTGGCATAGATTAAGAAAAGCACTAGGTCGCATATGAAACTAACTTCCGTGAATACTGTGTCAAAAAAAAAATGACAAAAAAATTCCAAGAAGAATTCTAAGATTTTCAACAAAAAAATTCCGAGAAAAACAATGTGACCCTTTCAAAACCTAAAGAAGGCACAGGGAGAAAAGGATAGAATTATATTTTATATTATCTTTCCTTATTGAAATGGCATGGAATTTTCCTAAAATTCCCTTATCTGAATTGGGTCTTTATCCTTGTAAATTAGAGTCTACCCGCCTCTTCCATCTCTGAAATTAATGAGAAGACATAACATTGCCTTCGCTAAATACCTAGTAGAGTGGCCCAGGAAAATGACTTGGACCTGGCCCTCTGTGTGCTGGCAGGTGTTTGATTACTGCTTCAAACGCTTCAGTCACTACTAAAGAGCTGAGATTTTGTAGGTTTCCTGACCTCATCGTGGGAGATTCTATGTGTCTGGGAATTTAACCTTTACTCTCCGGTCTTGATTTGCGAGCATAAATGTGTGTATGTGCCTCTTAGGTTATTCTTTTTTCCTTTCTACCAGTTGTCATGTGGTTACTTACTTTCAGTTGTGTGCTTCTCTCCCTGCTATATCCCAGTATTGGCTTTGCAGTTTGTTCATGTTTTCAGAACTGAAGTGTGAGATCTCCGGATTTTTTTTTTAATTGGTTTGTTTGTATTTCCTTTATTTCGATAATCATATGTATGATTTCATTTTTTCTGTTACCTTTGGAGTTCGGCTCTTCTTCTACTTGTTCCTTCAGGCGTCCAGTGAGGTTCCTTTTTTTTCCGGTGTTTTTAAATTTCGGAAATGCATGCATTTAACACTTTATGGTTTCCCAATAAAATGTTTTGGCATCACTGCTTAAGTTTCTTGACATTCCTTTGTTCATGGCTCTTTCTGCATTTCATTTGGATTTTCTTTCTTGCATTCATTGCTAGTTCGTGAGTGTGTTGTGTTTTCCAACCTTTAGGGTATGGCAGTATTTCCAATTTGAAAGTTATATCTTCCCGTTTTCATACCTTCGTGATCATAAGTGTCCAGGATAGGTTTTGACTTCTCTTCCATGGATTATGACTGGATTTGGACTCGAGCTCATGACCTGCGATAGACAAAGTTAGGTCTGCCACTGGGAAGAACATATCTTACTGTCCTCATAGACGCAATCTTACTCATGAACCACAAAGATCAGGTGGTCTCAAGAGCCCATGTGGACGTCTGTTATTCCTTACCACCTTTCCATCCAGATGATCTATCCTGTGCTTAACTTGGATATCATAGTCCCCAACAATATTGGATTAAAGTCCCCATATTCCTTCCTCTCTGTTCATATGCTTCCAACGTTAAGAAACAGCCATGTTCTGGTATATATGTTGGCAGTTCTTCCAGGTTTCTGATGTTTTGATGCTCCATCATGACAAAACACCTTCCGCTCTCTTTTGTCTCTCAAAGGCATGAAATCACTCTAGATGACTTAGGCACAATCACTTTGGCTCTCTTCACCTTGGCAAGAGCAGAACCTACGTTCCAAATTTCTTCACTTTCAAGCTATGTGTATCTTCATAGTAAAAGGAAATCTTCTATGGGCAACAGAATTCGAGCTTGTTTAATATTTGTTGTTTTCTGATGGATCTATTCTCGTTTTTTTTTTGTTTGTTTTATTTTATTTTATTTTATTTTATTTTATTTTATTTTATTTTATTTTATTTTATTTTATAATTTCAACCACACCTACAAAATGTTTGTATAGACGGGAGACTTTCATCCTGAATGCTGAATGAATTATAGTTAGGTAAGAAGTTCTCTTTCTTATTTCGGTTGACTTCTGACTTGAATTCTCTGTGCCTGTCCCTTTTATGGTATTTTCTTTGGGGATGCTTCATTAGTGCGGTTTCTCACTTCCTCCCCCTCTTTCGCGTGTCTTATCTCTGTGTGTTCGTGTGTGTGTGTGCATGTGCATGTCTTAATGTGTGAGTGGTCTGTGCGTGTTTCACACAAAACTTATAATTCAATTTCAAGAGGTAGGAATTGGGTCTCTTAAGATTAGCAATTCAATTTGACATGCCTTGACAACTCACATTCCATCCGTTTCAAGAACATCTTCTGCAAGGAATGTCATCATTTGTACTCTTCCATAAACACGTATTCTCACAAAACTGCCTTCAAACAAACACCACATTTTGTGTGCCTCATTAGAATCGTATTGTTTCTCCCTATATCTTTTGATTTTTCATACATTTCTTGACTGTCTTGAGGGAGTGAAATCGTCTGTTTGTTTTCTTTCTGAGAATGATAGATATGACAGAGCCCAAAGCTATCTGCAAGCCTGTCACATGAGTCATGTGGAAGAATTCATTCTATTTTAAGTCTCAGTAAAAATTAGCGCTGACATCGAGGACAGTGAGATGGTAGTAGTGTCTAATAACCTCGTGGTTATCTTCAGCCATGAAGGCAAAAGGAAGATGACAACAATGATGGAGGCGGGGTGGAGATTGACCTGAAGCCTACACAGTAAACTCCACAGAGTAAGAGATCGGAGGTCGCAGAAACTATGGGAGTTTGGAGACATGGCTCATGGGAGATTTGGGTGGTTCGTATATCAGAGGGCAGTGATCCCATGTAAAGGACAAAGGCATAGGAGAACAGGGCACATTGGGATCCCACAAGGAACCTGTTTCCCAGTGCAATTGGCTGTGACCAACAGAGGGTCTGAGTTTATGACTACATAATTCTTGAGGGCTGGAGTTTTCAGAACAGCAGGCTTGGCAGAATACGACTCGAAAGAACACCATGTTTTTTTTGCAGGGGACACCAACAAGCAACCAGGTGCAGACAGCCTGGAGACCATGATAAGAAACAATACCAGGAGATGTAGTTGGAGGAGAGTGGGTACTCGCAGCGCATCCGTGAGAGGCAGTGTTTGTGGAAATGATTCAATGGGTGCATAAGAAATGTTCGGCTCTCAAACCACTAGCAACAAATGAGCTACTGGCCAAAACAGGATGGTGAGACATTTGCTGCCTACCCTGCCAACACGAAAACCCAACCGTGGAACACTTGGAGGACTGCCTTCCTCAGTCCAAGATGCTTAGTCCAAGAAGAACACATTCTCCCATAGGGGACAAAAAGAATGCCTTGACCGCATGCTCTCTTCTGAACACAGCATTCTGCAGGCGTGCATTCTATTGGGTTGTGGAATGTCTCCTTTCACACGCACACCAGATCCTACTAAGTGAAACCTCAGCATATTCAGCCCAGGCCCCAAACACACCAAACGCCAGACAAAGAGGGCCTTTGCAGTTGACTGGTCTCAAGGACAGAGTCAGCCACAACACAACAGCAGATGGCATGCATCACACACACACACACACACACACACACACACACACAAACACCCATCATCTCTTTAGGGCCAGCACTAGGTAACTCCCAGATTTCCTCTTCTTAAAGACATTAACCTCAGGATGGATAAAGAATGAACTTTCAGGACACGGAGAGGAAGACAGAGACTTACATCAAAGGCGAAGATGAAAGAATCAACAGATGCCAAGGTAAAAGAACAAAAAATGATCACGGCTAGGCAATCAGAGAGAAACTTCTACATAGACCACGCCCGATGGGGTATAGAAAGCAGCGGCCTGGATACTTTCTGTAAATCAGAAAACATCGAAGATATCGGAGAGTCTTGAACCACAAAGATAAACTGATAAAGATAAACAAACATAAATAGCTCCTAAAGAGAAGATTGGTAGGAGACTGGATGCAAAGTCCAAGAACATGGCAGAAGTAGATGATCCAATTAGTGACCTGGAAGAACTAGTCTAGAAAATAAGGAAGCAAATTCTAAAAGAGAAGGAAGAATGACGGGACATGACAATGAGCTTAGGGAATCATCATCTCCAGTAATTGAAAGAGGTGCCTCTTGTAGGAGAAGTAAGAGTGAGTGAAAGAAAGAGGGATGAGCATGGATTTGAGAAATCGGGGCTGAAAATGACCCTCATCCGGTAGCACAAACAGAGGTCCACAATGAGAGGCACAGAGGACTCCCATCACCTTCCACAGAAGCAGAGCACCAAAAGACATAGTGTCATTTCCCCCTGGAAAATCTAGGCATGGAGGAATTCACTTTAGCAAATAGGTATGGGAGAATTGTTTGTCCATAGCCCAGTCTCTGACTTCAAGATGAAATGCTATACCAGCTCTCGAAGAAAGCTGGATAGCTCAAGCAACACCAGCCAAGGCCAAAACCCTTATCCCCTGCATTTCTGAACAATGACTGGGCACCTGTTCTTGTCTAGAAGTACGAGGTTCTCAGAAGTCAATGGTTGGGTCCCAGGATGTTTCAATCAGTTCAGAGGCAGCCTTCAGATCACCTCATGATTCCAGGGTCTTGGCAATGACTGTGGTCTCAGGTTCTTTGCTCAGGGGAAAGTAAGCTTCTCCCTCGACAGCTCTACCCCCTTGATTGTGAACTCTCGGTCTCTCTGTGTAATAAGTGCAAGCGCATCGTTTGACAAGATAACAAAAACAAAACCAGGCACAATAATTGACTGGGGGCAGAGGATGATTTATTGAATTTGGACCAAGGTTCTTATGGATGGCAGCTAGGTACAGAGACCTCCCACCATCCTAAAATAAAAACCTTCACTTGGAGCTCCAATGTTCATTCCCCTGTTCCTTGTCTTCCTGGTTCTCCTCACCAACCTGAAGCATCCGCTGTGTGTCACGCTATACTGACCCCTTGTTGACACATGTTCATTCTCTTCTGGCTCCATTATAACATGCCCATCTTCTACAACAGGAGCTGTTTGATTCTCACATGACATCATTTGGCTGAGGGTCATGAGAGTTAGAAAGCAGGCATGTGCTGCCACATCTCCATGCAGTTCCACAGGGGTAGCTGCTCCACCCTGAGGGAGTGCTCAAGGTTCTTCCACATTTGAATCCTCTTCAAATGGTCCTTTTGGACATACAAGTTGTCTTCCTGAAACGGGCACGGAAGTCTTTCATATGGCTTCTCTTGGGCTATGGGTCTCTTCCAAAATGCTCTCCGTTTGCTTCTGTAGACTCTAAGTACATGAGTCCATCCTGGACCTAAGGTTCTACACCTAAGGTGTAGAGTCTGCCTTTGATGCATGGTCATTTTTGAAGATTGGGAGGCCTTGTTGGCAGCATTTCTGGAGAGGCTCGAGGTACTCATGTCCTCCTTGTTGCAGAGTCCAGACATGTCTTTGCCACGGTTGCGGGTGTACAGTTTTCTTTCCTTGGGTGGCCCTTCTCCTGTTCAGAAGCTCCATGATTGTGTGGAGGGCCTTATCCTTGTGACAGGCTCAGATTTCCTCCCCTGAGTCTTTGCTTGAGGCCTGATTGTTTCTTGCCTGTTGTGGTTAAGATGGAATGGTGGATGCTTGTCTTTCTCTGGAGTCCAGAGGGCTGGTGCTGATAATCACGACCAAAGACTATGAATGCGGCCCTGTAGAAGGTGACTCCGACTCGCTTCATAAACTGCCTTGTTGAGAGACCAGACAGCTCCAGCGGTTCGGGACGGTCTGGGGTACTCTTGGCCCACTCACGACTACTCTAGCCAATTGTAGTGATCAGGCGTGATGTAATGAGGAGTGGTTGCTATGAACTCAAAGCATTGTGTCATCACAAATGCTGCCTTCACTGAAGCAGCTGTCCCTCTCCCATGACCTTGGTGTCCTAAGGCTTTAGGTAGGAAGCCCCCAAAGGACAGAACAAGAGCCCTCTGAGTCTAATCAAAAACTCAGGTTGTCTTGTGGGTTAGTGTACCACTTCCTCTTTCTGGAAAAAGGGGAAAGAAAATGATGTTCAGTATACCTTTCTTTAGGCCAACATTTTCCCAGAGACGGCAAGGTGTCCTATTTCCACTATATTTCTAGCGATCTCAAGAAACGGTGAGGCCTCATGGGTATCAACTCTTAGTTGGTCTCATCTCTTAGTTTTCTGAAACACACGGCTAATGGTTAAGGCTCTGTATTCCTGGCTTTCCCTTACACACCTTTGCAAAATATTATAGGAGAGAGTCATTCTGCATCAGGACTAAATCTAAGGAAGAGGCCTGGACCGCACCCGTTGTCATCATTAGTTGTCCTTGTTGCGGTAACGGGTATAATCATGTTGACCATGTCTCTTTAGTCAGAAGAATAGGTACGGCTAATATCAATGGCTTGCAAGGCCCATTGGAGCAGAACTTTGCAGTGAGCCACAATGCCCTTGCAAGGACTAGTGGATAAGGAAGGCTTGGTCCATTTTGGCAAGACAGTATTGCTCGGCCGTTGAAGAGAATGAACGCCCTGGACCTTGCCTTGACATGAATGTCCCATGCCTGGCTGATGTGAAATGAAAAGGCAAGCAGAAAAAGGGAAAAATCATATGGCTTCCCACAATATGTTCCTCCTAAGGAATACCTTGGCGCATTGTCCTCTTCAATAAACACATATTCTCATAAAACTGCCTTCACACAATCACCATGATTGTGTGCCTCATTAGTGTCATATTGTTTGTCCCTATACCCCTTGCATTTTCATGTTTCTTGACTGTCATGAGGGAGTGAAATCATCTGTTTGTTGTCTTTCTGAGAATGATAGATGTAATGAAGCCCAATGGTCTCCGCAGCACTGCCACATGAGGCCACTGGAAAAATTCATTCTTTCTTATGTCTCAGTAAGAATTTGTGGTGACATGGAGGACAGTGAGATGGTAGTAGAGTCTAATAACATCGTGCTTGTCTTCAGCCAAGAAGGCAACAGGAAGATGACCACAACAACTGCAACAGAGTGGACATTGATGGGAAGCCTACAAGGTAAACTCCACAAAGAAGAAAGGTAGTCGCAGAGACTAAGAGAGAAGGTTGGAGACATAAATTATAGAAGATTTCGTTGGTTTATGCATCAGATGCCAGTGATCCCTTGCAAAGGACAAAGGCACAGGAGAGGAGGGCACGCAGGAAAAACACAAATCACCTGTTTCCCAGGGCCATTGGCTGTGACGAGAAGAGGGTCTGAAGGGCACGAGTTCTTGACAACACAAGTCTTGTGTGCTGGAGTTTTCAGATCAGCAGACTTGGCAGATATAAACTCGAAAGAACTCCATGTTTTTCCTGCATAGGTCACCAACAAGCAACCATGTGCAGACAACCTGGAGACCATGATCAGCGACAATACCAGGACATGCAGTTGAAAGATGGTGGGTCCTGGCAGTGCATCCATGAGAGGCAGTGTTCGTGGAGTTGTCTCAATGGGGGCATAAGAAATATTGGGCTCCCACACGAGGAGCATAAAGACCGAGCTACTGGCCAATACAGGATGGTGAGGAGCATCCTCACCTCATACAGAGCACCAAAAGACTGCCTACTCTGCCCATACGAAGTCCCAACCATGGAACACTTGAATGACAGCCTTCCTCACTCCAAGTTGTTTAGTCCAAGAAGAACAGACTCTCCCATAGGGGACGAGAAGAATGCCTTGACCACATGATCTCTTCTGAACACAGCATTCTGTAGGCCAGCGCTCTGATGAGTTTGTGGAATGTCTCCTTTCACAGTCACACCAGAGCCCACCAAGGTAAACCTCAGCATATTCAGCCCAGGACCCAAACACACCAAATGCCAGGCAAGGAGAGCCATTGCAGATGGCTGGTCTCAAGGACAGCGTCAGCCAGAACACAAACATCAGATGGCATGCATCACACACACACACACACACACACACACACACACACACACACACACACGACAAAACTTAAGGGCCCGCCCTTGGTCACTCAATGATCTCTTCTACCTAAATAAATTACCCACAGGATAGAAAACAGAATAAGTATTTCGAAACAGAGAGGAGACAGAGATCTAGATCTAATACAAGATGGAGGAATCAATAGATGTCAAAGAAAAAGAACAAGAAAGGATCAGGGCTAGGAAATCAGTGTGAAGCTTCTACATATAACATGCCCGATGTGGGTTTGATAGCGGCAGCCTGGATCCTCCCTATACATCAGAAAACATAGAAGATATCAGAGAGTCTCAAACCACAGAGATAAAACTGATAAAGATAAAAGAACCTAAAGAGCTCCTGAAGAGAAGATTGGTAGGAGACTGGATGCAATGACTCTGAACATGGCAGAAGTAGAGGATCCAATTAGTGACCTGGAAGTACAAGCCTAGAAAATAAGGAAGCAAATTCTAAGAGAGAAGGAAAAATGACGGAACATGACAATGAAATTAGGGATTCATCATCCAAAAAGAAAGGAAATAGGGGCCTCTTGTAGGATAAGTAAGAGTGAGAGAAAGAAAAGAGGGCTGAACATGGATTTGAGAATCAGGGCTGTCAATGACCCTCATCTGGGAGCTGAAACAGAGGTCCAGAATTGAGGCACACAGGTCTCCCATCACCTTCCACAGAAGAAGAGCACCAAAAGACATAATGTCCTTTCCCCTGGAAAATCTAGTCATGGCGGAATTCTCTTTAGGCAAATAGGCATCGGAGAATGATTTGTCCATAGCCCATTCACTGACTTCAAGAGGAAAACTATACCAACTCTCAAAGCAAGCCAGATAGCTCAAACAATACCCGACCAAGCCAACATCCTTATCCCCTGCATTTCTGAACAATGACAGAGCAGCGGTTCTTGTCTAGAACCAGGAGGTATTCAGAAGTCAAAATTGGGCCCCTTGTAGTGTCCATCAGTCAGAGGCGGCCTTCAGATCAACTCATAATTCCAGGGTCTTGGATATGACTCTGGTCTTTGGTTCTCTGCTCAGGGGCAAGTATACTTCTCCGTCTCCAGCTCCAACCCCTGATTGCGATCTCTCTGTCTATCTGTCCAATACGTGCATGTGCATCATTTGACAAGATAACAAAAACAAAACCAGGGTACATTAATTGATTCATGCCAGAGGATGTTTTCTTGAATTAGGACCTAGGTTCCTGTGGAGGGTAGCCAGGTACAGAGAACCTCTCACCATCCTAAAATGCCCTACCTTCGCTTCGAGCTCCCACATTTATTCTACTGTTCTTTGTATCCCTGGATCTCCTCACCAAACTGAAGCATCTGCTGTCGGTCGCGCTGTACTGACACCTTGATGACACTTGTGCATCTTCTCGGTTCTCCATTAGAACATGCCCATCTTCCGCAAGAGGCACTGCTTGCTTATCTCATGAAACAATTTGGGGGATGATCATGAGAGAGTGAAGAAAGGTTTGCTCTGCAACATTTCCATGAAGTTCCTGAAAGGGTAGCTGCTCCAACCTGAGGGAGTGCTCAAGGTTCTTCCACATTAGAATCCTCTTCAATGTGTCCTTTTGAACATAAAAGTTGTCTTCCTGAAATGGTTAGGAAGTCTTTCAGATGGCTTCACTTGGGCTTTGGGTCTCTTCCAACATGCTCTCCATTTGCTCCTGTGGACTCCAAGTACATGAGTCCATCCTGGACCTAAGGTTAAGGGTGTAGAGTCTGCCTTGATGCATGGTCATTTTTGAAGATTGCAAGGCATTGTTGGCACTTTTTCTAGAGACGCTCGAGGTACTTGTGTCCTCGCTGTGGAAGACTCCAGACATGTCTTTGGCACGGTGCGGGGATTCATTTGGAGCTCTCCTTGGGTGGTCCTTTTCCTGTTCAGAAGCACCGTGATAGGGTGGGAGGGCCTTACCCTTGTGCAGGGCTCAGATTTCCTCCCCTGAGGCTTTGCTTGAGGCCTCATTGTTATTTGGCCTGTTGTGGTTAAGATGGAATGGTGGATGCTTGCCTTTCTCTGGAGTCCAGAGTACTGGAACTGACAGTCACGACGAAACACTACGAACTGGGACACGGAGAAGGTGACACCAACTCGCTTCGCATACTGCCTTGAATTGAGACCGAAGCAGCTCCAGCAGTTTGGGACGGCTTGGTGTCCTCTTGTCCCACCCAGCCAAGTGTAGTGATCAGGCGTGGGTTGATGAGGAGTTGTTGCTATGACCTCAAAGCTTTGTGACATCACAGATGCTGGCTTCACTGAAGCAGCTGTCCCTCTCCAATGAACTTGGCGTCCTATGGCTTTAGGTAGGAAGCCCTGGGAAGGACAGACCAAGAGCCCTCTGAGTCTGATGAAATACTCAGGTGTCTTGGGGGTTAATGTCCCACTTCCCCTTTCTAGACTAGGAGGAAAGAAAATGACGTTCAGTATAACTTCCTTTAAGCCAACATTTCCCAAGATACGGAAACGTGTCCTATTTCCACTAAAATTTCTAGAGAGCTCAAGACACATGAGACCTAGTGTGTATCAACAGCTCTCCGTGGGTTTTGTCATCCTGTGGGTGAGAGCGTCTTTGTCAGCGTCTTTTGCCTATGAGTCAGTGATGAGTAAGGTTGGAAAGTCCCTTTTCGAGGAAAAGGTGAGGGCTTCGATATAAGGTGTTCTCTGTGGCCTCATCTCCTAGTGTTCTGAAGTGCACGGCCAGGGAATAGGGCTCTGTCTCCCTGTTTTTTTTTTTTTTTAATTACCTTTGCAAAGTCTTCGAGGAGCCTGACCTTTGGCATCACAGCTAACTCTTAAGGGAGAGGACTGGACTGCACTCGTTGTCATCATTAGTTAACTATACTTGTTGTGGTAACGGGTATAGACACGCAGACCAAGTCTCTTTAGTCAGAATGAAAGGGACGGCCTATACCGACGACTTGCAAGGCACTTTCGAGCGGACCTTTGGAGTGAGCCGCAATGCCCTTACAAGGACTAGTGGATAAGGAAGGTTCGGTCCATTTTGGCAACACAGTATTCCTCAGCCATCGAGGAAAATTAACCCCTGGACATTGCCTTGACATGAATGTCCCATGCCTTGCTGATTGGAAATGGAAAAGGCAAGCAGAAAAAGGGAAATGTCATATGGCCTCCCACAATATGTGCCTTGGGATGAATACCTTGGACCTTAGTAAAGGAAGGGAACACTGAAGGGAAAGAAGTCAGAGAATGAGACCCACCAGGAGTGACTCAGGACTCTGAGAACCAAGCTGAGGGTTACAGAAAAGAAAACTGTTAAAGGGGTGTTCAGGAGTTGTGGCATATATTAGGAGGAGCACTGGGACGTACATGCAACTAAAGCATCCGTGAATACTCTGTCAAAAACGGGGTAGGATGATAGACAGGCCTCTCAACAGAACAGCAACAACAACAAAATTTCAGAGGAAAACAATCTGGCCCTTTCAAAACCAAAGGAAGTCACAGTGAGAAAAGGATAGCATTATATTGTTTATTATCTTTCCTTATTGAAATGACATGGGATTGCTTTACTAAAATGTCCTTCTCTGAATTGTGTCTTTATCCTTGAGACTTATATTCTACCCGCCTCTTCCATCTCTGGAATCGATGAGAGAACATGGCAATGCCTTCGCTCAATACCTAGAAGACTGGCCCAAGAAAATGACTTGGACCTGGCCTTCGGTGTGTTGGCAGGTGTTGGATTACTGCTTCAAACGCTTCAGTCACTACTAGAGAGCTGAGATTTTGTAGGTTTCCTGACCTAATCTTGGGAGTTGCTATGTGTCTGATAATTTATCCTCTTCTCTCCAGTCTTGGATTTGCTAGCATAAATGTGTGGTGTCTCTTAGGTTATTCTTTTTCCCTTTGTTCCAGATCTCAAGTTGTTTTATACTTTCAGCTGTGTTCTCGTCTCCCTGTTTTATCCCAGTAATGGCTTCTGCAGTTTGTTCTTGATTAAGACACTGAATTGTGAAATCTCCTGATTCTTTTTCCCATTGGTTTGTTTGTATTTCCTTTATTTTGATAACTATATGTATGATTTCATTTTTTCTCTTAACTTTGGAATTTGGTTCTCCTTCTTCTTGTTTCTTCAGCATTGAGGTAGGTTGCTTTTTTTGTGTGTGTTTGTGTTTATATTTTGGAAATGTGCGCATTAACAGTATTTGGTTTTCCCATAAAATGTTTTGGCATCACCCCATAAGTCTCTTGACATTCCATTGTTCATGGATCTTTCTGCTTTTCCTTTGGATTTTCTTTCTTGCATTCATTACTAATTCGTGATGTGTTGTGTTTTCCAACTTTTAGTGTCTGGCTGAATGTCCAATTTGAAAGTGATATATTCCCGTTTTCATACCTTCATGATCATAAGTGCATAGGATAGGTTTTTACTTCTCTTCCATGAATTACCCCTCGATTGGACTCCAGCTCATGATCTGTTATATACAAAGTTCGGTCTGCCTTTGCGAAGAACATATATAATGCTCCTCAGATACACAATCTTACTCATGGATCCCCAAAGCTCAGGAGGTCTAGAGAGCCAATGTGGACTTTGTTATTCCTTACTGCCTTTCCATCAAGATGATCTGTGCTGTGCTTAACATGGATATCATAGTCCCCAACAATATTGTATTAAAGTCCCCATCTCCCTTCCTCTCTGTTCATATGCTACCAACGTTTAGATACAGCCATGTCCTGGTATATACGTTGGCTGTTCTTCCAGGTCTCTGATGTTTTGATGCTCCATCGAGACAAAACACCTTCCGCTCTCTTTTGTCTCTCAAAGGCATAAAATCACTCGAGATGACTTAGGCACAATCCCTTTGGCTCTATTCTCCTTGGCAAGAGCAGAACCTACGTGTCCAAATTTCTTAACTTTCAAGCTATGTGTATCTTCATAGTCAAAGGAAATCCCCTTGGGCAACAGAGGCCGAGCTTGTTTAATATTTGTTGTTTTCTAATGGATCTTTTCTCGGTTTTATTGTTTGTTTGTTTTATTTTATTTTATTTGTAATTTCAACCACACCTACAAAATATTTGTATTGACGGGAGACTTTCGTCCTGAATGCTGAATGAATTATTGCTAGGTAGGAAGTTCACTTTCTCATTTCGGTTGACTTCTGACTTGAATTTTCTGTGCCTTTCCCTTTTATGATATTTTCTTTGGGGATGCTTCATCAGTGCGATTTCTCACTTCCTCCCCCTCTTTTGCGCGTCTTCTCTGTGTGTGTGTTTGTGTGTGTGTGCATGTGCATGTCTTAATGTGTGCGTGGTCTGTGTGTGTTTCACACAAAACTTATAATTCAATTTCAAGTGGTAGGAATTGGGTCTCTTAAGATTAGCAATTCAATTTGACATGCCTTGACAACTCACATTCCATCCGTTTCAAGAACATCTTCTGCAAGGAATGTCATCATTTGTACTCTTCCATTAACACGTATTCTCACAAAACCGCTATGACCTCAAAGCTTTGTGACTTCACAGATGCTGGCTTCACTGAAGCAGCTGTCCCTGTCCCATGACCTTGGTGTCTTATGGCTTAAGGTAGGAAGCCCCCTAACAAAGACAGTACAAGAGCCCTCTAAGCCTGAACAAGAACTCAGGTTGTCTTGTGGGATAATGTCCCACTTCCCTTTTCTAGAGACAAAGAGGAAAGAAAATGACATTCAGTATACCTTCCTTTAGGCCAACATATCCCCTGAGACGGCAAGTTGTCCTATTTCCACTACAATTTCTAGAGATCTCAAGAAACGGTGAGGCCTCCCGGGTTGAGCACTCTCCGTGGGGTTTGTCATCCTGTAGGTAGAGCTTCCTTTGTCAGCGTCTTTGGCCTATATGTCAGTGATAACTAAGGGATAAAAAGACCCTTTTCAAGGAAAAAGGTGAGGGCATCAATATATGGTGCTGTCTGTGGCCTTGTCTCCTAGTGTTCTGAAACACGTGGTTAAGGGATTAGGCCTCTGTGTATCTGGCTTTCACTTAAAACTTTGCAAAGTTTTCGAGGAGAGTGATATTCTGCATCAGAGCTAACTCTTAAGGAAGAGGCCGGGACCACACCCATTGTCATTATTAGTTATCTGTACTTGTTGTGGTAACGGGTATATATATGTTGACCTAGTCTTTTTAGTCAGAAGAAAAGGGATGGCCTATACCGACGGCTTGAGAGGCCCATTGGAGCAGACCTTTGGAGTGAGACACAATACCCTTGCAAGGACTAGTGGACCAGGAATTTTGGGTCCATTTCGGCACCACAGTGTTCCTCAGCTGTCGAAGTGAATGAAACCCTGGACCTTCCCTGACATGAATGTACCTTGCCTGGATGACGGGTAATGGAAAGGGCAAGCAATTTAAGGGAAATATCATATGGCTTCCCACAATATGTGCTCGGGAGGAATACCTTGGCCCTTAGTAAAGTCATGGAATACTGAGGGGCAAGAAGTCAAAGAAGGAGACTCACCAGGAATGACTCAGGACTTGAGAACCAATCTGAGGGTTACTGAAAAGAGAACTGCTTAATGGGTGTTCAGGAGTTGTGGCATATATTAGGAGGAGCACTAGGACGTACATTCAACTAAAGCATCCATGAATACTCTGTCAAAAACGGATGATAGATGATAGGCAGCCTGTCTCAACAGAACAGCAACAACAACAACAAATCAGTGGAAAACAATCTGGCCCTCTCAAAACCAAAGGAAATCACAGGGAGAAAAGGAAAGCATTATATTGTTTATCATCTTTCCTTATTGAAATGACATAGGATTGGTTTCCTAAAATGTCCTTCTCTGAATTAGGTCTTTATCCTTGTGAATTAGAATCTACCTCCTCTTCCATCTCTGGAATCGATGAGAGGACATGACAAGGCCTTCGCTCAATACCTAGAAGAGTGGCCCAGGAAAATGACTTGGACCTGGCCTTCTGTGTGTTGGCATGTGTAGGATTACTGCTTCAAACGCTTCAATCACTAGTAAATAGCTGAGATTTTGTAGGTTTCCTGACATAATCTTGGAAGTTTCTATGTGTCTGGAAATTTATCCTTTTCTCTCAGTTCTTGAATTTGCTAGCATAAATGTGTGGAGGTGCCTCTTAGTTTATTTTTTTTTTTCACTTCTACCACTTGTCATGTGGTTTAATACTGTGAGCTGTGTGCTTTTCTCCCTGTTTTTTTACAAATAATGGCTTCGGCACTTTGTTCTTGTTTTCAAACCGAAGTGTGGGATCTCCTGATTTTTTTTTCCTATTGGTTTGTTTGTATGTCCTTAATTTTGATAATCACATGTATGATTTCTATTTTCTGTTATCCCTGGAGTTCGGTTTTTCTTCATTCTGTTCCTTCAGTTGTCCAGTTAGGTGGATTTCTTTTTCGGTGTTTTCAAATTTTGGAAACGCATGAATTTAACCCTATATGGTTTCCCCATAAAATGTTTTGGCAACATCCCATAAGTTTCTTGACATTCCTTTGTTCATGGCTTTTTCTGCTTTTCCTTTGGATTTCCTTTCTTGCATATTTTGCTAGTTCGTGAGTGTGTTGTGTTTTCCAACTTTTAGTGTCTGGCTGTATTTCCACTTGAAAGTGATATCTTCCTGTTTTTGTACCTTCGTGATCATAAGTGCACAGGATAGGTTTTGACTTCTCTTCCATGAATTGCGACTGGCGTTGGACTCGAGCTCATGACCTGCGATAGACAAAGTTAGGTCTGACGCTGTTAAGAACATATGTTATTGTCCTCAGAGACGCAATCTTACTCATGGATCCCCAAAGTTCAGGTGGTCTCCAGAGCCCATGTGAACGTCTCTTATTCCTTAGCACCTTCCCATCTAGATGATCTGTGCTGTGCTTAACGTGTATATCATAGTTTCCAAGAGTATTGAATTAAAAACGCCATCTCCCTTCCTGTCTGTTCATAGTCTTCCAAGGTTTAGATACACCCTTGTTTGTGCTGTATATGTTGGCAATTCTTCAAGGTTTCTGTTGTGTTCTGTTGTGTTGATGCTCCATCAAGACAAAACTCATTCTGTAATCTTTTGTCTCTCGAAGGCATAAAATCACTCTCGCTGACTTAGGCACAAACACATTGGCTCTTTTCTCCTTGGCAATATCATAACCTACCTACTCCCAATTTCTTCACTTGCAAACTATGAGTTCTTTCTTATTCAAAGGAATTTTCCTATGGGCAACAGAAGGTCGAGCTTGTTAATATATGCTGTTTTATTGTGGATCTTTTCTACTTTTTTTTTTTTTGTTTGGTTTTGAAATTTCAACCACTTCTACAAACTGTATTGATGGGAGACATTAGTCTCATTTCGGTTGGCTTCTCACTTGGATTCTATTTGCCTTTCCCCTTTATGGTATTTTCTTTGGGTTTGCTTCATTTTTACGATACCTCGCTTCCTCCCCATCTTTTGAATGTCTTATATTTGTGTGTGTTCTTGTGTATGCATGCACATGTGTTAATATGTGTGTGGTCTGAGTTTCACATAACACTTATTATTAAAATATGAGAGATAGGAATTCAGTATCTAATGTGTAGCAATTATTTGACATGCCTTGAAAACTCACATTCCATCCGTTTCTGAAAATCTCCTGCAAGGAATGTCATTTCTTGTCCTCTTAGAGAAACACGTGTACTCACAAAACTGTCTTCAAACAAACACCACCATTTGAGTTCCTCATTAGAGTCGTACTGTTTGTCCCAATACCCTTGCTTTTTTGTAAGTTTTCTGACTGTCATCAGGGAGTGAAATCGTCTGTTTGTTGTCTTTCTGAAATGATAGATGTGATGAAGCCCAATGCTCTCCGCAGCACTGCCATATGAGACAAGTGGAATAATTCATTCTTGCTTATGTCTCAGTAGGAATTTGCGGTGACATAGAGGACAGTAAGATGATAGTCATGTCTAATAACCTTATGCTTGTCTTCAGCCATGAAGGCTACAGGAAGATGACCACAACAACTGTATTGGGGTGGAAATTGACCTGAAGCCTACAAGGTAAACTCCACATTGAAAGAGAACGGAAGTTGCAGAGATAATGGGAGAAGTTTGGGTACATGTCTCAGGGTATATTTGGTTGGTTCCTGGATCAGAGGCCCGTAGCCCATGCAGAGGACAAAGGCTCAGGACAGCAGGGACCACTGGGAACCCACAAGGAATCTGTTTCTCAGTGCCGTTGGCTGTGATATGCAGAGGGTCTGAAGGGCACGAGTTTTTGACAACACAAATCTTGAGGGCTGGTTTTTTCAGATAAGCAGGCTTGGCAGACATCGACTCGAAAGAACACCGTCTTTTCCTGCATAGAGAAGGCAGAATGATGTAACATGATAATGTCTTTAGGGAATATCTTGTAGGAGAAGTAGGAGTGAGAGAAAGAAAAGAGCCCTGAACGTAGATTGGAGAAATCAGGATTGAAAGTGACCCTCATCTGGGAGCAGAGACAGAGGTCAAGAACCAGAGGCACCGAGGACTGCCATCACCTTCCATAGAGTGGAACACAAAAGACATACTGTCATTCCCCCTGGAAAATCTAGGCATGGAAGTATTCTCTTAAGGAAAATAGGCATAGGAGAATGTTTTGTGATAGCCCAGTCACTGACTTTAAGAGGGAAAGCTATACCAGCTTTCGAAGCAGGCCAGATAGCTCAAACAACACGCGACCAAACTAAAATCGTTATCCCCTGCATTTCTGAACAATGACAGAGCAGCGGTTCTTGTCTAGAAACAGGAGGTATTCAGAATTCAAAGGCTGGTCCAGGGTTGTGTCCATCAGTTCAGAGGCAGCCTTCAGATCAACTCATGATTATAGGGTCTTGGCATTGACTCTGGTCTCAGGTTTTCTACACAGGGGCAAGTAAAAATCTCCCTCTCCAGCTTCAAACCCTGATTGGGATCTCTATGTCTCTGTTCAATACGTGCATGTGCATCGTTGGACAAGAAAACAAAAAATAAAGCAGTGCACAATAAATGACAGGAGCCTGAGGATGTTTTATTGAATTTGGACCTAGGTTCCTATGGAGGGCAGCAAGGTACAGAGAGCCTCCCACCATCCTAAAATGCCAGACCTTCACTCGGGGCTCCCTTGTTCATTCTCTGGTTCTTTGTCTTCCTGGATCACCTCACCAGCCTGCAGCATCTGCTGTCTGTCACACTGTACTGACCCCATGTTGACACACTGTACATCCATTCGGGGCTCCATTGGAACATGCCCATCTTCTGTAAGAGGCACTGTTTGCTTATTGCATGTAACCATTTGGGGGATGGTCATGAGAGGGTGAAGGCAGGCTTGTGCTGCCACATCTCCATGCAGTTCCACAGAGGGTAGCTGCTCCACCCTGAGGGAGTGCTCAACGTTTCCGCATTCGAGTCCTCTTCAATGCGTCCTTTTGGACATGCAAGTTGTCTTCCTGAAACGGGCACGGAAGTCTTTCAGATGGCTTCACTTGGGCTATGGGTCTCTTCCAACATGCTCTCCATTGGCTCCGGTGGACACCAAGTACATGAGTCCATCCTGGACCTAAGTATCTATGGTGCAGAGTCTGTCTTGGATGCATGGTCATTTTGGAAGTTTTGGAGGCCTTGTTGGCACCGTTTCTGGAGATGCTCAAGGTCCTCACTGTGGATGACTCCAGACATGTCTTTGCACAGTTGCAGGGGTTTACATTGATCTTTACTTTGGTGAACCTTTTCCTTTTCTGTAGCTCTGAGTTTGTGTGGTATGGGCGGCCTCACCTTCCGCATGGCTCAATTTCCTCCCCTGAGGTTTTGCTGGCAGTCTGATTGATTCTTTGCCTGTCGTTGTTAAGATGGAATGAAGGATGCTTGTCTTTCTCTGGAGTCCAGAGGGTTGGTGCTGACAGTCACGACCACACAGTACAAATTGGGCCATGGAGAAGGTCACACCGACTCTCTATGTAAACAGCCTCGGTGAGAGATCCAGGCGGCTCCAGCAGTTAGGGATGGTGAGGTTCTCTTGGTGCACCCATGAATACTCCAGCCAAGTGTAATGATCAGGCATGGGTTGAGGAGGAGCGGTTGCTATGACCTCAAAGCTTTGTGACATCACAGATGTTGGCTTCACTGAAGCAGCTGTCCCTCTCCCATGACCTTGGTGTCCTATGACTTTAGGTAGGAAGCCCGGGGAAGGACAGAACAGGAACCCTCTGAGTCTGAACAAGAACTCAGGTTGTCTTGTGGGATAATGTCCCACTTCCCCTTTCTAGAGACAAAAAGGAAAGAAAAAGACATTCAGTATACCTTCCTTTAGGCCGACAGATCCCCTGAGATGGCAAGTTGTCCTATTTCCACTACAATTTCTAGAGATCTCAAGAAACAGTGAGGACTCCGGGTATGAGCGCTCTCTGTGGGGTTTGTCATCCTGTAGGTGAGAGCTTCCTTTGTCAGTGACTTTTGCCTATGGGTCATTATGACTAAGGGACAGAAAGTCCCTTTTCTAGGAAAAAGTGAGGGCATCAATATATGGTGCCATCTGTGGCCTCATCTCCTAGTGTTCTGAAACACGTGGCTAAGGGATTAGGCCTCTGTATATCTAGATTTCACTTAAAAACCTTTGCAAAGTCTTCGAGGAGAGTGATATTCTGCATCAGACCTAACTCTTAAGGCAGAGGCCTGGACCACACCCGTTGTCATCATTAGTTTACTGTACTTTTGTGGTAATGGGTATAGACTTGTTGACCAAGTCTCTTTACTCAGAAGGAAAGGGACGGCCTATACCGACGGCTTGCAACGCCCATTCGAACAGACCTTTTGAGTGAGCCACAATGCCCTTGCAAGGACTAGTGTATCAGGAAGTTTGGGTCCATTTCGGCACTACAGTATTCCTCAGCCGTCGAAGTGAATGAAACCCTGGACCTTGCCTAGACATGAATGTCCCTTGCCTGGCTGAGGGGTAATGGAAAAGGAAGCAGAAAATGGGAAATATCATATGGCATCCCTCAATATGTGCCTTGGGAGGAATACCTTTGCCCTTAGTAAAGGAAGGGTAAACTGAAGGGAAAGAAATCAGAGAAGGAGACCCATCAGGAATGACTCAGGAATCTGAGAACCAAGCTGAGGGTTACTGAAAAGAGAACTGCTTAATGGGTGTTCAGGAGATGTGGCATATATTAGGAGGAGCACTAAGACGTACATGCAACTAAATCATCCGTGAATACTCTGTCAATAACGGATGATGGATGCTAGGCAGGCTTTCTCAAAAGAACAGCAACAACAACAAAAATTCAGAAGAAAACATTCTGGCCCTCTCAAAAGCAAAGGAAGGCAGAGGGAGAAAAGGAAACCATTATATTTTTTATTATCTTTACTTATTGAAATGACATGGGATTGGTTCCCTAAATTGTCCTTCCCTGAATTAGGTCTTTATCCTTGTGAATTAGAGTCTACCCTCCTCTTCCATCTCTGGAATCGATGAGAGGACATGACAAAGCCCTTCGCTAAATAATTAGAAGAGTGGCTCAGAAAAATGACTTGACCTGGCCTTCTGTGTTTTGGCAGGTGTTGGATTCCTTCTTCAAATGCTTCAATCACTACTAGAGAGCTGAGATTTTGTAGGTTTCCTGAACTAATTGTGGGAGTTTCTATGTGTCTGGGAATTAATCCTTTTCTCTCAGTTCTGGGATTTGCTAGCATAAATGTGTGGATGTGCCTCTTAGGTTATTCTTTTTTCATTTCTACCTCTTGTCATGTGGTTTAATACTGTGATCTGTGTGTTTGTCTCCCTGTGTTTTCCCAGTAATGGCTTAGATGGTTTTTTCTTGTTTTCAAACCGAAGTGTGGGATCTCATGATCTTTTTTTTCCTATTGGTTGGTTTGTATTTACTTAATTTTGATAATCACTTGTATGAAATCTATTTTTCTGTTAACTCTGTAGTTCGGTTTATCTTCATTCTGTTCCTTCAGTCATCCAGTTAGGAGTCTTTCTTTTTTGGTGTTTTTAATATTTGGAAATGCATGCATTTAAACCCTATATGGTTTCCCCATAAAATGTTTTGGCATCATCCCATATGTTTCTGAACATTCCTTTGTTCATGGCTCTTTCTGCTCTTTCTTTGGATTTTCGTTCTTGCATATTTTGCTAGTTCCTGAGTGTGTTGTGTTTTCCAACTTTTAGCGTCTGTCTGTATTTCCAATTTGATAGTGATATCTTCCTGTTTTCATACCTTCGT
This sequence comes from Mustela nivalis, assembly GCF_964662115.1. Taxonomy (NCBI): domain Eukaryota; kingdom Metazoa; phylum Chordata; class Mammalia; order Carnivora; family Mustelidae; genus Mustela; species Mustela nivalis. The sequence continues at coordinate 20,763,129 of NC_139041.1, read as the reverse complement.
GATCATAAGTGCACAGTATAGATTTTGACTTCTCTTCCAGGAATTACGACTGGCGTTGGACTCGAGCTCATGACCTGCGATACACAAGGATAGGTCTGCCGCTGGGAAGAACATATCTTATTGTCCTCAGAGACACAATCTTACTCATGGATCCCCAAAGTTCTTGTGGTCTCAGAGCCCTTGTGGACGTCTTTTCTTCCTTTGCTCCTTCCCATTGTCCTGTGCTTAACGTGGATATTATAGTTCCCAACAGTATTGGATTAAAGTCGCCATCTCCCTTCCTGTCTGTTCATAGGCTTCCAACGTTTAGATACACACTTGTTCGTGGTTTATATGTGGCAATTCTTCCAGGTCTCTGTTGTTTTGAAGCTCCATCAAGACAAAACACCTTCCACTAATATTTTGTTTCTCGAAGGCATAAAATCACTCTTGCTGAATTAGGCACATGCACATTGGCTCTCTTCTCCTTGGCAATAGCATAAACTTCGTCTTCCCGATTTCTTCACTTGCAAGCTATGACTGTCTTTATAGCGAGGAAAATCTCCTATGGGCAACAGAAGGTCTAGCTTGTTTAATATTTGTTGTTTTCTTAGGGATATTTTCTACCTTTTTTTGTTTGTTTTTGAATTTCAACCACTCCTACAAACTGTATTGAAGGGAGACTTTGGTTCTGAACACTGAATGAATTAATGATAGGTAATAGTTCCCTTTCTCATTTCGGTTGGCTTCTCACTTGGATTCCATTTGTCTTTCCCCTTTATGGTAGGTTCTTTGGTTTTCTTCATTGGTACGATTCCTCGATTCCTCCCTATCTCTTGCATGTCTTATCCTTGTGTGTGTTCATGTGTGTGTGCATGAGTATGTGTTAATGTTTGTAATGTCTGTGTGTTTCACATCAAACTTATTATTAAAATATGAGAGATAAGAATTCGGTCTCTTTTTTTTTTTAACTTTTTATTTTTTATAAACATATATTTTTATCCCCAGGGGTACAGGTCTGTGAATCACCAGGTTTACACACTTCACAGCACTCATCAAAGCACATACCCTCCCCAATGTCCATAATCCAAGCCCCTTCTCCCAAACCCCCTCCCCCCAGGAACCCTCAGTTTGTTTTGTGAGATTAAGAGTCACTTATGGTTTTTCTCCCTCCCAATCCCATCTTCTTTCATTTATTCTTCTCCTACCCACTTAAGCCTCCGTGTTGCATCACCACTTCCTCATATCAGGGAGATCATATGATAGTTGTCTTTCTCTGCTTGACTTATTTCGCTAAGCATGATACGCTCTAGTTCCATCCATGTTGTCGCAAATGGCAAGATTTCATTTCTTTTGATGGCTGCATAGTATTCCATTGTGTATATATACCACATCTTCTTGATCCATTCATCTGTGGATGGACATCTAGGTTCTTTCCATAGTTTGGCTATTGTGGACATTGCTGCTATAAACATTCGGGTGCATGTGCCCCTTTGGATCACTACATTTGTATCTTTAGGGTAAATACCCAATAGTGCAATTGCTGGGTCATAGGGCAGTTCTATTTTCAACATTCTGAGGAACCTCCATGCTGTTTTCCAGAGTGGCTGCACCAGCTTGCATTCCCACCAACAGTGTAGGAGGGTTCCCCTTTCTCCACATCCTCGCCAGCATCTGTCATTTCCTGACTTGTTGATTTTAGCCATTCTGACTGGTGTGAGGTGATATCTCATTGTGGTTTTGATTTGTATTTCCCTGATGCCGAGTGATATGGAGCACTTTTTCATGTGTCTGTTGGCCATCTGGATGTCTTCTTTGCAGAAATGTCTGTTCATGTCCTCTGCCCATTTCTTGATTGGATTATTTGTTCTTTGGGTGTTGAGTTTGCTAAGTTCTTTATAGATTCTGGACACTAGTACTTTATCTGATATGTCGTTTGCAAATATCTTCTCCCATTCTGTCAGTTGTCTTTTGATTTTGTTAACTGTTTCTTTTGCTGTGCAAAAGCTTTTGATCTTGATGAAATCCCAATAGTTCATTTTTTCCCTTGCTTCCCTTGCCTTTTGCGTTGTTCCTAGGAAGATGTTGCTGCGGCAGAGGTCGAAGAGGTTGCTGCCTGTGTTCTCCTCAAGGATTTTGATGGATTCCTTTCGCACATTGAGGTCCTTCATCCATTTTGAGTCTATTTTTGTGTGTGGTGTAAGGAAATGGTCCAATTTCATTTTTCTACAAGTGGCTGTCCAATTTTCCCAGCACCATTTATTGAAGAGGCTGTCTTTTTTCCATTGGACATTGGTTCCTGCTTTGTCGAAGATGAGTTGACCATAGATTTGAGGGTCTATTTCTGGGCTCTCTATTCTGTTCCATTGATCTATGTGTCTGTTTTTGTGCCAGTACCATGCTGTCTTGATGATGACAGCTTTGTAATAGAGCTTGAAGTCCGGAATTGTGATGCCACCAATGTTGGCTTTCTTTTTCAATATCCCTTTGGCTATTCGAGGTCTTTTCTGGTTCCATATAAATTTTAGCATTATTTGTTCCATTTCTTTGAAAAAGATGGATGGTACTTTGATAGGAATTGCATTAAATGTGTAGATTGCTTTAGGTAGCATAGACATTTTCACAATATTTATTCTTCCAATCCAGGAGCATGGAACATTTTTCCATTTCTTTGTGTCTTCCTCAATTTCTTTCATGAGTACTTTATAGTTTTCTGAGTATAGATTCTGTGTCTCTTTGGATAGGTTTATTCCTAGGTATCTTATGGTTTTGGATGCAATTGTAAATGGGATTGACTCATTAATATCTCTTTCTTCTGTCTTGCTGTTGGTGTAGAGAAATGCAACTGATTTCTGTGCATTGATTTTATATCCTGACAATTTACTGAATTCCTGTATAAGTTCTAGCAGTTTTGGAGGGGAGTCTTTTGGGTTTTCCACATATAGTATCATATCATCTGCGAAGAGTGATAATTTGACTTCTTCTTTGCCGATTTGGATGCCTTTAATTTCCTTTTGTTGTCTGATTGCTGAGGCTAGGACCTCTAGTACTATGTTGAATAGCAGTGGTGATAATGGACATCCCTGCCGAGTTCCTGACCTTAGCGGAAAAGCTTTCAGTTTTTCTCCATTGAGAATGATATTTGCGGTGGGTTTTTCATAGATGGCTTTGATGATATTGAGGTATGTGCCCTCTATCCCTACACTTTGAAGAGTTTTGATCAGGAAGGGATGCTGTCCTTTGTCAAATGCTTTTTCAGCATCTATTGAAAGTATCATATGGTTCTTGTTCTTTCTTTTATTGATGTGTTGTATCACATTGACTGATTTGCGGATGTTGAACCAACCTTGCAGCCCTGGAATAAATCCCACTTGGTCGTGGTGAATAATCCTTTTAATGTACTGTTGAATCCTATTGGCTAGTATTTTGTTGAGTATTTTCGCATCTGTGTTCATCAAGGATATCGGTCTATAGCTCTCTTTTTTGGTGGCATTCTTGTCTGGTTTTGGGATCAAGGTGATGCTGGCCTCATAAAATGAGTTTGGAAGTTTTCCTTCCATTTCTATTTTTTGGAACAGTTTCAGGAGAATAGGAATTAGTTCTTCTTTAAATGTTTGGTAGAATTCCCCCGGGAAGCCATCTGGCCCTGGGCTTTTGTTTGTTTGGAGATTTTTAATGACTGTTTCAATCTCCTTACTGGTTATGGGTCTGTTCAGGCTTTCTATTTCTTCCTGGTTCAGTTGTGGTAGTTTATATGTTTCTAGGAATGCATCCATTTCTTCCAGATTGTCAAATTTATTGCCGTAGAGTTGCTCATAGTATGTTCTTATAATAGTTTGTATTTGTTTGGTGTTAGTTGTGATCTCTCCTCTTTCATTCATGATTTTATTTATTTGGGTCCTTTCTCTTTTCTTTTTGATAAGTCGGGCCAGGGGTTTATCAATTTTATTAATTTTTTCAAAGAACCAGCTCCTAGTTTCGTTGATTTTTTCTATTGTTTTTTTGGTTTCTATTTCATTGATTTCTGCTCTGATCTTTATGATTTTTCTTCTCCTGCTGGGCTTAGGGTTTCTTTCTTGTTCTTTCTCCAGCTCCTTTAGGTGTAGGGTTAGGTTGTGTACCTGAGACCTTTCTTGTTTCTTGAGAAAGGCTTGTACCGCTATATATTTTCCTCTCAGGACTGCCTTTATTGTGTCCCACAGATTTTGAACCGTTGTATTTTCATTATCATTTGTATCCATGATTTTTTTCAATTCTTCTTTAATTTCCCGGTTGACCCATTCATTCTTTAGAAGGATACTGTTTAGTCTCCATGCATTTGGGTTCTTTCCAAACTTCCTTTTGTGGTTGAGTTCTAGCTTTAGAGCATTGTGGTCTGAAAATATGCAGGGAATGATCCCAATCTTTTGATACCGGTTGAGTCCTGATTTAGGACCGAGGATGTGATCTATTCTGGAGAATGTTCCATGTGCACTAGAGAAGAATGTGTATTCTGTTGCTTTGGGATGAAATGTTCTGAATATATCTGTGATGTCCATCTGGTCCAGTGTGTCATTTAAGGCCTTTATTTCCTTGCTGATCTTTTGCTTGGATGACCTGTCCATTTCAGTGAGGGGAGTGTTAAAGTCCCCTACTATTATTGTATTGTTGTTGATGTGTTTCTTTGATTTTGTTATTAATTGGTTTATATAGTTGGCTGCTCCCAAGTTGGGGGCATAGATATTTAAAATTGTTAAATCTTCTTGTTCGACAGACCCTTTGAGTATGATATAGTGTCCTTCCTCATCTCTTATTATAGTCTTTGGCTTAAAATCTAATTGATCTGGTATAAGGATTGCCACTCCTGCTTTCTTCTGATGTCCATTAGCATGGTAAATTCTTTTCCACCCCCTCACTTTAAATCTGGAGGTGTCTTCGGGCTTAAAATGAGTTTCTTGGAGGCAACATATAGATGGGTTTTGTTTTTTTATCCATTCTGATACCCTGTGTCTTTTGACAGGGGCATTTAGCCCATTCACATTCAGGGTAACTATTGAGAGATATGAATTTAGTGCCATTGTATTGCCTGTAAGGTGACTGTTATTGTATATGGTCTCTGTTCCTTTCTTATCTACCACTTGTAGGCTCTCTCTTTGCTTAGAGGACCCCTTTCAATATTTCCTGTAGAGCTGGTTTGGTATTTGCAAATTCTTTCAGTTGTTGTTTGTCCTGGAAGCTTTTAATCTCTCCTTCTCTTTTCAATGATAGCCTAGCTGGATATAGTATTCTGGGCTGCATGTTTTTCTCGTTTAGTGCTCTAAAAATATTATGCCAGCTCTTTCTGGCCTGCCAGGTCTCTGTGGATAAGTCAGCTGCCAATCTAATATTTTTACCATTGTATGCTACAGACTTCTTTTCCCGGGCTGCTTTCAGGATTTTCTCTTTGTCACTGAGACTTGTAAATTTTACTATTAGGTGACGGGGTGTGGGCCTATTCTTATTGATTTTGAGGGGCGTTCTCTGAACCTCCTGAATTTTGATGCTTGTTCCCTTTGCCATATTGGGGAAATTCTCCCCAATAATACTTTCCAGTATACCTTCTGCTCCCCTCTCTCTTTCCTCTTCTTCTGGAATCCCAATTATTCTAATGTTGTTTCGTCTTATGGTGTCACTTAATTCTCGAATTCTCCCCTCGTGGTCCAGTAGCTGTTTGTCCCTCTTTTGCTCAGCTTCTTTATTCTCTGTCATTTGGTCTTCTATATCACTAATTCTTTCTTCTGCCTCATTTATCCTAGCAGTTAGAGCCTCCATTTTTGATTGCACCTCATTAATAGCTTTTTTGATTTCAACTTGGTTAGATTTTAGTTCTTTTATTTCTCCAGAAAGGGCTTTTATATCTCTCGAGAGGGTTTCTCTAATATCTTCCATGCCTTTTTCGAGACCGGCTAGAACCTTGAGAATTGTCATTCTGAACTCTAGATCTGACATATTACCGATGTCTGTATTGATTAGGTCCCTAGCCTTCGGTACTGCCTCTTGTTCTTTTTTTTGCGTTGAATTTTTACGTCTTGTCATTTTGGCCAGATAAGAGTAAATAAATGGGCAAGTAAAATACTAAAAGGGTGGCAACAACCCCAGAAAAATATGCTTTAACTAAATTAGAAGAGATCCAAAATCGTGAGTGGGGGGAAAGGGGATAAAAAGAGGTTCAAAAAGAAAGAAAGAAAAAAAAAAGAAAAGAAAAAAAAATTTTTTTAAAAAGAAAACACCTGAGAAAAATGTAAAAAAGAAAAAATATATATATTAGATAAACTAGTAAAAAATCGTTAAAAAAGAAAAAGGTAACAGTTAAAAAAAAAAAAATTTTTACCCGAAGGCGAGAAGAAAAAGAAAAAAAAAAAATGAAAAAGAAAAAATTAAATTAACTGCAAGACTAAAAAAAAAATCACAGGAAAAAAGGCATGAGTTCCGTGCTTGGCTTTCTCCTCCTCTGGAATTCTGCTGCTCTCCTTGGTATTGAAACCGCACTCCTTGGTAGGTGAACTTGGTCTGGGCTGGATTTCTTGTTGATCTTCTGGGGGAGGGGCCTGTTGTAGTGATTCTCAAGTGTCTTTGCCCCAGGCGGAATTACACCTCCCTTACCCGGGGCCAGGGTGAGTAATCCGCTCGGGTTTGCTTTCAGGAGCTTTTGTTCCCTGAGCGCTTTCCGTAGAGTTCCGGAGGACGGGAACACAAATGGCGGCCTCCTGGTCTCCGGCCCGGAGGAGCCGAGAGACCAGGGCCCCACTCCTCAGTGCGCCCTCAGAGAACAGCGCCCAGTTATTCCCGTCTGCCTGACCTCTGGCCGCGCTCCGAGCTCACCGAGCCTGCGATCGGTTCAAGGTAACACTGAGCTGTGAGCTTACTGTCGGCTCTGTTTCTGTAGCCGGCTTTCCTGTTCCAATACCCGCAAGCTCTGCGACACTCAGACACCCCCGATCCTTCTGTGACCCTGCGGTACCTGAGGCCACGCTGACCCCGCGTGGGCTTTGCCCCGGTTTAGCCTCTGGAGCGATGTCCCTCAGCGGAACAGACTTTTAAAAGTCCTGATTTTGTGCGTGGTTGCTCCGCCGCTTGCCAGGAGCCGGTCCCTCCCCCCGGGGTCTATCTTCCCGTCGCTTTGGATTCACTTCTCCGCCGGTCCTACCTTTCAGAAAGCGGTTGTTTTTCTGTTTCCAGAATTGCTGTTCTTCTTCTCTTCAGTCTGCCGATGGATTTTCAGGTGTTTGCAATCTTTAGATAAGCTATCTAGCTGATCTCCGGCTAGCTGAAGCAGTCTCAGCTCGCTACTTCTCCGCCATCTTGACTCCTCCCCAAGAATTCGGTCTCTTATGGGTAGCAATTAAATTTGATATGCCTTGAAAACTTACAATCCAACAGTTTCAGGACAATCCCCTACAAGGAATGTCATCTCTTGTCCTCTTTGAGAAACACATGTTATCACAAAACTGCCTTCAAAAAACACCACCATACCAGTTCCTCATTAGAGTTGTATGTTGTTCCTGATACTAACAGTTAGTCCTGATCAGTATTTTTGGTTTGTTTCTTGACTGTCATGAGTTAGTGAAATCGTCTGTTTGCTGTCTTTCTGAGAATGATAGATGTGATGAAGCCCAATGATCTCTGCAACACTGCCATATGAGACAAATGGAAGAATTCATTCTTGCTTATGTCTCAGTACAAATTTGCAGTGACATGGAGGACAGTGAGATGGTAGTAGTGTCTAATAACCTCATGCTTGTCTTCAGCCATGAAGGCAACAGGAAGATGACCATGACAACTGCAGTGGGGTGGAAATTGACCTGAAGCCTACAAGGTAAACTCTAAGCGAAAGAGAAAGGAAGTCATAGAGATGATGGGAGAGGGTTGGAGACAGGGAAGATTTGGTTGGTTCATGGCTCAGGGAAGATTTGGTTGGTTCGTGGATCAGAGGTTGGTTCGTGAGCCCATGCAGAGGAACAAGGCACAGGAAAGCAGGGCACACTGGGAACCCACAAAGAACCTGTTTCCCAGAACAGTTGGCTCTGACACACATAGGGTCTTAAGGGCACGAGTCTTGAGGGCTGGAGTTTTCAGATCAGCAGGCTTGGCAGACATCTCCTTGAAAGAACACCATATTTTCCTTCATAGGATGCCAACAAGCAACCAGGTGCAGACAGCCTGGAGACAATGGGAATGCAGTGGGAAGATGGTGAGTCATGGGAGTGCATCCGTGAAAGGCAGTTTTCGTGGAGGTGTCTCAATGTGGACATAATAAATTTTGGGCTCTCACACCAGCAGCATCAAGACAGAGTTACTGGCCAAGACAGGTAGGTGAGGACATTGGCTGCCTATCATGCCATCACGAAATATCAAACGTGGATCATGGTGGACTGCCTTCCTCAGTCTAAGATGCTTTCAATGGGTGGCGCTTTTCCTGCTCAGGAGCTCTGAGATTGGGTGGGAGGGCCTCACCCTTGCACAGGGCTCGGATTTGCTCCCCTGAGGCTTTGCTTGTGGTTTGATTGTTTCTTGGCCTGTAGTGGCTAAGATGGAATGAATGATGCTTGCCTTTTTCCGGAGTCCAGAGTGCTGGTGCTGACTGTCACAACCAAACACTATGAATTGTGCCATGGAGAAGGTGACATTGACTGGCTTCGCAAACTGCCTTGGTGAGAGACCCACGAGGCTCAGCGGTTTGGGACAGCTTGGCATCCTCTTGGCCACCTATGACTACGCCAGCCAAGTGTAGTGATCAGGCGGGGGATGATGAGGAGTGGTTTCTATGACATCAAAGCATAGTGACATCACAGAATGTGGCTTCACTAAGGCAACTGTTCCTCTCCAACGACCTTGGTGTCCTATGGCTTTAAGTAGGAAGCCCCGGGAAGGACAGAACAAGAGCCCTCTGAACCTGATCAAGAACTCAGGATGCCTTGTGGGTTAATGTCCAACTTTCCCTTTCTGGAGACATAGAGGAAGGAAAATTACATTCAGTATACCTTCCTTTACACCAACATATCCCTGTAAAAGCACGGTGTACTTTCCACTATAATTTCTAGATATCTCAAGAAAAGGTGAAGCCTCGCGAGTATGAGCAAATCTCGGTGGGGTTTGTCGTCCTGTGGGTGAGGGCATAAAATGACAGCGTCTTTTGCCTATGGATCAGTGATGACTAAGATACGGAAAATCCCTTTCTGAGGTAAAAGGTGAGGGAATCGATATATGGTGCCGTGTGTGGCCTCGTCTCCTAGTGTCCTGAAACATGCGGCTAAGGGATGAGGCCTCTGTCTACATGGCTTTCCCTTAAACACCTTTGCAAAATATTCGAGGAGAGTGACATTCTGCATCAGAGCTAACTCTCAATGAATAGGCCTGGACCGCACCCATTGTCATCATTAGTTAACTGTACTTGTTGTGGTAACGGTTATAGACATGTTGATCAAGTCTCTTTAGTCAGAATGAAAGGGACGGCCTATACCGATGGCTTGCAAGGCCCCGTCGAGCAGACCTTTGGAGTGAGCCACAATACCCTTGCAAGGACTACAGGATCAGGAAGTTTGGGTCCATTTCGGCACCACAGTATTCCTCAGCCGTCGAAGTGAATGAACACCTGGACGTTGCTTGACATGAATTTCCCATGGCCTGCTGATGGGAAATGGAAAAGGCAAGCAAACACAGGGAAATATCATATGACTTCCCACAATTTGTGCCTCTGTGAATACCTTGGCCCTTAGTAAATGAAGGGCATACTAATGGGAAAGAAGTCAGAGAAGGAGACCCACCAGGTGTGACTCAGGACTCTGAGAATCCAGCTGAGGGTTACAGAAAATAGAACAGCTTAATGGGTGTTCAGGAGTTGTCGCATATATTAGGAGCACTAAGACGGACATGCAACTAAACCATCCATGAATACTCTGTCAAAAACGGATAATGGATGACTGGCGGGCTATCTCAACAGAACAGCAACAACAACAACATAAATTCAGAGGGAAACACTTTGCCCCTCTCTAAACGAAAGGAAGTCACTGGGAGTAAAGAAAAGAATTATATTGTTTATTATCTTTCCTTAATGAAATGACATGGGATTGGTTTCCTAAAATGTCCTTCTTTGAATTGGGTCTTTACCTGTGAATTAGAGTTTACCCGCTTCTTCCATCTCTGGATTTGATGAGAGGACATGACAATGCCTTCACTAAATACGTAGAAGAGTGGCCCAGGAAAATGACTTGGACCTGGACTTCTGTGTGTTGGCAGGTGTTTGATTAATGCTTCAAACGCATCAGTCACTAGTAGAGAGCTGAGATTTTGTAGATTTCCTGACCTAATCTTGGAAGTTTCTATGTGTCTTTTCGCTCAATTCTTAGATTTGCTAGCATAAATGTGTGGATGTGCCTCTTCGGTTATTCTTTTTTCCTTTACCAGTTGTCATGTGGTTTCATACTTGCAGCTGGTTCTTGTCTCCCACTTTATCCCAGTAATGGCTTCTGCAGGTTGTTTGTGTTGTCAAAATGAAATGTGAGATCTGATTTTTTTCCTATTGGTTTGTTTGTACCACATGTATGATTTCAATATTTCTGTTACCTTTGGAGGTCGGTTTTTCTTCATCTTGTCCTTCAGTCGTCCTTTTAGGTGGCTTTCTTTTTCGGTGTTTTTAAATATTGAAAATGCATGCATTTAACCCTATATGGTTTCCCCATAAAATGTTTTGGCATCATCCTCTAAGTTTCTTAGAATTTCTTTGTTTCTTGGCTCTTTCTGCTTTTCCTTTGGATTTACTTTCTTGCATTCATTGCTATTAATGAGGGTGTTGTGTTTTCCAACTTTTAATGTCTGGCTGTATTTCCAATTTGAAAGTGATATCTTCCTGGTTTCATACCTTTGTGATCATAAGTGCACAGAATAGGTTTTGACTCCTCTTCCATGAATTACGACTGGATATGTACTCGAGCTCATGACCTGTGAGAGATAAAGTTAGGTCTCCTGCTGGGAAGAACATATCTTATCCTCCTCAGAACGCAGTCTTACTCATGGATCCCAACAGTTCAGGTGGTCTCGAGAGCCAATGTGGACATCTGTTATTCCTTAGCACCTTCAAATCCAGATTACCTGTCCTGTGCTTAACTTGGATCATAGTTACCAACAGTATTGGATAAAAGTCGCGATATCCATTCCTGTGTGTTCATAGGCTTCCAACGTTTATATACACTCTTGTTCGTGGTGTATATGTTGGCACTTCTCCCAGGTTTCTGTTGTTTTGATGCTCCATGAAGACAAAACACCTTCCACTTATCTTTTGTCTCTCGAAGGCATAAAATAATTCCCGCTGTTAGGCACAAACACTTTGGCTCTCTTCTCCTTGGAATAGCATAACCTATGTCTTACCAATTTAGTCACTTTCAAGTTATGAGTATCTTTATAGTCGAAGGAAATCTCCTATAGGGGCATCGGAAGGGCGAGCTTGTTTAAATTTGTTGTTTTCTTATGGATCTTTTCTTACCTTTTTTTTTTTTTTTTTTTTTTTTTTTGGGAATTTCAACCACTCTTACAACTGTTTGGATTTACGGGCGACTTTAGTCCTGAGAAATGAATGTGCTATTCATAGGTTCACTTTCTCATTTCGGTTGGCTTCTCACTAGGATTCTATTTGTCTTTCACCTATATGGTATTTTCTTGGGGTTGCTTCATTGGTACTATTCCTCGCTTCCTCCCCATCTTTTGCGTGTCTTATCTTTATGTGTGTTCATGTGTGTGTGCATGTAAATGTGTTAATATGTGTGTGGTCTGTGTGTGTTTCACATCACACTTATTATTAAAATACGAGAGAATGAAATTCGGCCTCTTAAGGGTACCAAGTCATTTTGACTTGCTTTGAAAACTCACATTCCATCAGTTACAGGAAATCTCCTTCAAGGAATGTCATCCTTTGTCCTCTTCAAGAAACATGTGTTCTCACAAAACGGCCTTTGAACAAACACCACCATTTAAATTCGTCATTAGAGTCCTAATGTATGTCACAATACCCTTGCTGTTTCGTATGTTTCTTCACTGTCATGAGTTATTGAAATCGTCTGTTTGTTGTCTTCCCAAGCATGATAGAGGTGACAAAGCCCAATGCTCACCACAAGACTGCCATAAGGACAAGTGGAAGAATTCCTTCTTGCTTATGTCTCAGTACAAATTGCGGTGACATGGAGGACAGTGAGATGGTAGTAGTGTCTAATAACGTCATGCTTGTCTTCAGCCATGAAGGCAACAGGAAGATGAGCACAACAACTGCAGTGGAGTGAAAACTGACCTGAAGCCTACAAGATAAACTCCACAGCAAAAGAGAACGGAAGGTGCAGAGATGATGGGAGAAGGTTGGAGACATGGCTCAGGGGAGATTTGGTTGGCTTGTGGATCAGAGTGTTGGAGCCCATGCAGAGGACCAAGGCACAGGAGAGCAGGGCACACCGGGAACCCACAAGGAAACTGTTTCCCAGTGCCGTTGACTGTGACACGCCGAGGGACTGAAGGGCAAAACATATATTATTGTCCTAAGAGACGCAATCTCCCTCATGGATCCCCAAAGTTCGGGTGGTCTCGAGAGCCCATGTGGACATCTGTTATTCCTTAGCACCTTCCCATCCAGATGTTCTGTCCTGTGCTTAACGTGGATATCATAGTTGCCAACAGTATTGGATAAAAGTAGCCATCTCCGTTCCTGTGTGTTCATAGGCTTCCAACGTTTAGATACACCGTTGTTGGTGGTGTATATGTTGGCAATTCTTCCAGGTTTCTGTTGTTTTGAAGCTCCATCAAGACAAAACACCTTCCGCTTAGCTTTTGTCTCTCGAAGGCATAAAATCACTCTCGCTGACTTAGGCACAAACACTTTGGCTCTCTTCTCTTTGGAAATAGCATAACCTACGTCTTCGCGATTTCTTCACTTGCAAGTGATGAGTATCTTTATAGTCGAAGGAGATCTCCAATGGGCATCAGACGGATTAGCTTGTTTAATATTTGCTGTTTTTTTATGAATGTTTTCTAACTTTTTGTTTTGTTTTGTTTTGTTTTGGAATTTCAACCACTCCTACCAACATTTGTATTAACGGGAGACTTTAGTCCTGAGTACTGAATGTATTATTAATAGGTAATAGTTCATTTTCTCATTTCCATTGGCTTCTCACTTGGATTCTATTTGCCTTTCACCTATATGGTATTTTCTTGGGGTTGCTTCATTGGTACGATTCCTCGCTTTCTCCCCATCTTTAAAATGTCTTATCTTTGTGTGTGTATGTGTGTGTGCATGTGCATGTGTTAATGTTGCATGGTGTGTGTGTGTTGCACATCGCAATTATTATTAAAATACGAGAGAATGGAATTCGGTCTCTTGTGGATCGCAATTCAATTTGACATGCCTTGAAAACTCACATTCCATCGGTTCCAGGAAATCTCCTGCAAGGAATGTCATCTCTTGTCCTCTTCAAGAACTCCTGTCTCACAAAACTGCATTCCATCAAACACCACCATTTGAATTCCTCATTAATTCATACTGTTTGTCCAATACTCTTTCTCTGTCGTATGTTTTTTGACTGTCATGAGTTAGTGAAATCGCCTGTTTGTTGTCTTCCTGAGCATGATAGAGGTGACAAAGCCCAATTCTCTCTGCAAGACTGCCATAAGAGACAAGTGGAAGAATTCCTTCTTGCTTATCTCTCAGTACGACTTGTGGTGACATGGAAGACAGTGAGATGGTAGTAGTGACTAATAAACTCATGCTTCTTTAGCCATGAAGGCAACAGGAAGATGAACACAACAAGTGCAGTGGGGTGGAAATTGACTTGAAACCTACAAGGTAAACTCCAGAGCGAAAGAGAAGGGAAGTTGCAGAGATGATGGGAGAAGGTTGGAGACATGGCTCAGAGGAGATTTGGTTGGTTTGTGGATCAGAGAGCTGGAGCCCATGAAGAAAACCAAGGCACAGGAGAGCAGGGCACACTTGGAACCCAAAAGAAACCTGTTTCCCAGTGCTATTGACTGTGACACGCCGAGCGTCTGAAGGGCACGACTACTTGACAACACAAGTGTTCAGGGCTGAAGTTTTCATGTCATCAGGCTTGGCAGACATTGACTTGAAAGAACACCAACTTTTTCCTGCATATGACACCAACAAGCGACCAGGAGCACACAGCCTGGAGACAATTATCAGAGAGACACAATACCAAGCGACGCAGTGGGAAGATGGTGAGTTGTGGGAGTTATTCCGTGAAAGGCAGTGTTTGTGGAGATGACTCAATGTGGACATCATAAATTTTGGGCTCTCGCTACAGCAGCATCAAGACAGAGCTACTGGCCAGACAGGTAGGTGAGGGCATAGGCTGCCTAGTCAGCCAACATGAAATCCCAACAGTGGAACACTTGGAGGACTGCTTTCCTCAGTCGAAGATGCTAAGTCCAAGGAGAACAGACTCTCCCATAGGTGACGAGAAGAAAGTTTGACCACATGTTCTCTTCTGAACACAGCATTCTGCAGGCCTGCGTTCTGTGGAGTTGGTGGAGTTTCTCCATTCACAGGCACACCAGTGCCCACCAAGGTATACCTCAGCATATTCAGCCCAGACCCTAAAAACATCAAACAGCCCGAAAGGAGAGCTACTACAAATGACTTGCCTCCAGGACAGGGCCAGTCACAACACCAACAGCAGATGGCATGCATGCCACATACACACTCAAACACACACACACACACGCACGCACTCAACAAATCTGAGGGGCCAGCCCTGGGTCACTCACGGATCCTTTCCTCCTATAGAAATTACCCTCAGGTTAGAAAAAAGAATGAGTTTAACGAATACAGAGAGGTGACAGAAACCTAGATCCAACGCAAAGATGGAACAATCAATTGATGCCCAGGTAAAGGAAGAAGGAATGATCACGGCTAGGCCATCAGAGTGAAAACACTACATAGAACAAGCCCAATGAGGGATTGGAAGCAGCGGCCAGGATACTCGCTGTATATCAGAAAACATAGGAGATATCAGAGAGTCTCGAACCACAGAGATAAAACTGATAAAGATAAAATCACCTAAAGAACTCCTGAAGAGAAGATTGGCAGGAGACTGGATGCAAAGTCCGGGAACATGGCAGAAGTGAGGATCCAATTAGGGACCGAAAAGAACCAGCCTAGAAAATAAGGAGGCGAAATCTATGAGCGAAGGCATAATGATGGAACATGATAGTGAGCTTAGGGAATCTCCAAGGAAATGAAAGAGGTGCCTATTGTAGGCGAAGTAAGAGTGAGAGAAAGCTAAGAGAGCTGATCCTAGATTGGAGACCTCAGGGCTGAAAAGGACCCTCACCTGGGAGCAGAGAAAGTGGACCAGAATCAGAGGCACAGAGGACTCCCAACAACTTCCACAGAAGCGGAGCACCAAAAGACATAGTGCCATTCCCCCTGGGAAATCTAGGCATGGAGGTATTCAGTTTAGGCAAATAGGCATCGGAAAATAGCTTGTCCATAGCCCAATCACTAGCTTCAAGAGGAAAGGCTATACGAGCTCTCGAAGCAGGCCCGATAGCTCAAGCAACACCAGCCCAAGCAAAAATCCTTAGCCCCTGCATTTCTGAACAATGACAGAACAGCCGTTCTATCTAGAACCAGGAGGTATTCAGAAGCCAAAGGTTGGGTCCCGAGTTGTCTCCATCAGTTCAGAGGCGGCCTTCAGATCAACTCATGATTCCAGGGTCTTGGTAATGACTCTGTTCTCAGGTTCTCTGTTCAGGGGCAAGTAAGCTTCTCCCTCTCCAGCTCCACCCCCTGATTGGGATCTCTCTGCCTCTCTGTCCAATATGTGATTGTGCACGTTGGATAAGATAACAAAGACAAAAACAGTGCACAATATTTGACTCGGGCCAAAGGATGTTTTATTGAATTTGGACCAAGGTACCTATGGAGGGCAGCCAGGTACAGAGCACCTCCCACCATCCTAAAATGCCCGACCTTCCCACGGAGCTCCCTTGTTCATTCTCCTGTTCTTTGCCTTCCTGGATCTCCTCACCAACCTGCAGCATCCGCTGTCTGTCGCGCTGTACTGACCCCTTGTTAACACATTGTGCATCCTCTCGGGGCTCCATTCGAACATGCCCATCTTCCGCAAGAGGCACTGTTTTCTTACCGCATGTAACCATTTGGGGGATGGTCATGAGAGGGTGAAGGCTGGCTTGTGCTGCCACACCTCCATGCAGTTCCACAAATGGTAGCTTCTCCATTCTGGGGGAGTGCTCAAGGTTTTTCCACATTCGAATCCTCTTCAATGCGTCCTTTTGGACATACATGTTGTCTTCCTGAAACGGGTCGGGAATTCTTACAGATGGCTTCACTTGGGCTATGGGTCTCTTCCAACATGCTCTCCGTTGGCTCCTGTGGACTCCAAGAACATGAGTACGTCCTGGACCTAAGGTTCTAGGGTGGATAGTCTGCCTTGGATGCATGGTCTTTTTGGAAGATTGGGAGGCCTTTGGCACCGTTTCTGGAGACGTCGAGGTACTCGTGACCTTGATGTGGAGAACTCCAGACATGTCTTTGGCACGGTTGTGGAGATTACTTTGAGTTTCCCTTGGGTGTCCCTTTTCCTATTCAGATGCTCCGTGTTTGGGTGGGAGGGCCTTACACTTGTGCAGGGCTCGGATTTTCTCCCCTGAGGCTTTGCTTGTGGTCTGTTAGTTTCTTGGCCTGTCGTGGCAATGATTGAGTGAGGGTTCCTGCCTTTCTCTGAGGTCCAGTGGGCTGGTGCTGACACTCACGACCAAACACTACGAATTGAGCCATGGAGATGGTGACACCGACTAGCTTCGCAAACTGCCTTGGTGAGAGACTGAGTCGGCTCCAGCGGTTTGGGATGGCTTGGGGTCCTTTGGCCCACCCATGACTACTCCAGTCAAGTGTAGTGATCAATCCTGGGTTGATGAGGAGTGCTTGCTATGACCTGAAAGCTTTGTGACATCACAGATGCTGGCTTCACAGAAGCAGCTGTCCATCTCCCATGACCTTGGTGTCCTATGGCTTTAAGTAGGAAGCCCTGGGAAGGACAGAACCAGAGCCCTCTGAACCTGATCGAGAACTCAGGATGTATTGTGGGTTAATGCCCAACTTCCCCTTTCTGGAGGCATGGAGGAAGGAAAATGACATTCAGTATACCTTCCTTTAGGCCAACATATCCCCGTAGATGGCAAGGTGTCCTTTTCCACTACAATTTCTAGATTTATCCAGAAAAGGTGTGGCCTCGCGGGTATGAGTAGCTCTCCGTGGGGTTTGTGGGGGAGAGCGTACCTTGTCAGTGTCTATTGCCTATGGGTTACTGATGACTAATGTACGGAAAGTCCCTTTCCGAGGTAAAAGGTGAGGGCATCGCCATATGGTTTCGTCTGTGGCCACGTCTCCTAGTGTTCTGAAACACGCGGCTAAGGGATGAGGCCTCTGTCTACCTGGCTTTCCCTTAAACACCTTTGCAAAGTCTTCGAGGAGAGTGACCTTCTGCATCAGAGCTAACTCTCAATGAAGAGGCCTGGATCGAATCCGTTGTCACTATATGTTAACTGTACTTGTTATGGTAACGGGTATAGACATGTTGACCAAGTCTCTTTAGTCAGAAGGAAAGGGACGGCCTACACTGACGGCTTGCAAGGCCCAATCGAGCAGTCCTTTGGACTGAGCCGCAGTGCCCTTGCACGGACTAGTGGATCAGGAAGTTTGGGTCCATTTCAGCAACACAGTATTTTTCTGCCGCCGATGTGATGAACCCCTGGACTTGCCTTGACATGAATGTCCCATGCCCTGCTGATGGGAAATGGAAAAGGCAAGCAGACAAAGGGAAATACCATATGGCTTCTCAGAATATGTGCCTCGGGTGGAATACCTTGGCCCTTAGTAAAGGAAGGCAATACTGAAGTGCAAGAAGTCAGAGAAGGAGACCCATCAGGAGTGACTCAGGACTCTGAAAATCAAGCTGAGGGTTAGCGAAAAGAGAACTGCTTAATGGGTGGTCAGGAGTTGTCGCATATATTAGGAGGAGCACCAGTACGTACTTGCAACTAAAGCATCCATGAATACTCTGTCAAAAACGGATGATGGATGATAGGCAGGCTTTCTCAACAGAACAGCAACAACAACAACATCAATTCAGAGAGACCAATGAGGCCCTCTCAAAACCAAAGGAAGTCAGAGCGAGAACAGGAAAGAATTAGATTGTTTATTATCTTTCCTTATTGAAATGACATGGGTGGGTTTCCTAAAATGTCCATCTTTGAATTGGGTCTTTTTCCTTGTGAATTAGAGTTTACCTGCTTCTTCCATCTCTCGATTTGATGAGTGAACCTCACAATGCCTTCACTAAATACCTAGAAGAATGGCCCAGGAAAATGACTTGACTTGGCCTACTGTGTGTTGGCAGGGTTTGTATTACTGCTTCAAATGCTTCCGTCTCTACTAGAGAGCTGAGATTTTGTAGGTTTCCTGATCTAATCTTGGAAGCTTCTATGTGTCTGCGAATTTATCCTTTTCTCTCAGTTCTTAGATTTGCTAGCATAAATGTGTGGATGTGCCTCTTCGGTCATTCTTTTTTCTTTGCTAGCAGTTGTCATGCGGTTTCATACTTGCAGCTGTGTGCTTGTCTCCCTGTTTTATCCCAGTAGTACCTTCTGCGGGTTGTTCGTGTTGTCAAAACTCAAGTGTGAGATCTCCTGATTCTTTTCCTACTGGTTTGTTTGTATTTCCTTAATTTTGATAATCACATATATGATTTCAATTTTTTTGTTACCTTTGGAGTTCGGTTTTTTTTCATCTTGTTCCTTCAGTCATCATTTTAGTTGGCTTTATTCTCGGTGTTTTAAAATTTTGGAAATGCATGCATTTATCCCTATATGGTTTCCCCATAAAATGTTTTGGCCTCATCCTCTAAGTTTCTTAGAATTCCTTTGTTCATGGCTCTTTCTCCTTTTCCTTTGGAATTTCTTTCTTGCATCCATTGCTAGTTCGTGAGTGTGTTCTATTTTCCAACTTTTAGTGTCTGGCTGTATTTCCAATTTGAAAGTGATATCTTCCTCGTTTCATATTTTTGTGATCATAAGTGCACAGGATAGGTTTTGACTTCACTTACATGAATTACGACTGGATTTGGCCTCGAGCTCATGAGCTAAGATAGACAAAGCTCGGTCTGCTGCTGGGACGAACATATCATAGTGTCCTCAGAGACGCAATCTTTCTCATGGATCCCCAAAGTTCAGGTGGTCTCGAGAGCCCATGTGGACATCTGTTATTCCTTAGCACCTTCCCATCGCGATTATCTGTCCTGTGCTTAACGTGGATATCATAGTTGCCAACAGTATTGGATAAAAGTCGCCATCTCCGTTCCTGTGTGTACATAGGCTTCCAACGTTTAGATACAGCGTTGTTCGTGGTGTATATGTTGGCAATTCTTCCAGGTTTCTGTTGTTTTGATGCTCCATCAAGACAAAACACGTTCCGCTTAGCTTTTGTCTCTTGAAGGCATAAAATCACTCTCACTGACTTAGGCACAAACACTTTGGCTCTCTTCTCCTTGGAAGTAGCATAACCTACGTCTTCCCGATTTCTTCACTTGCAAGCTATGAGTATCCTTATAGTCGAAAAAAATCTCCAATGGGCATCAGAAGGATTAGCTTGTTTAATATTTGCTGGGTTTTTATGAATGTTTTCTAACTTTTTTTTGTTTTGTTTGGGAATTTCAACCACTCCTACCAACTGTTTGTATGGAAGGAGACTTTTGTCCTGAGTACTGAATGTAATATTGATAGGTAATAGTTCATTTTCTCATTTCGATTGGCTTCTCACTTGGATTCTATTTGAATTTCACCTATATGGTATTTACTTGGGGTTGCTTCATTGGTACAATTCCTCGCTTTCTCCCCATGTTTTGCATGTCTTATTTTGTGTGTGTTCATGTGCATGTGTTAATGTTGTGTGGTGTGTGTGTGGTTCACATCACAATTATTATTAAAATATGAGCGAATTGAATTCGGTCTCTTGTGGGTCGCAATTCAATTTGACCTGCCTTGAAAACTCGCATTCCATCGGTTTCAGGAAATCTCCTGCAAGAAATGTCATCTCTTGTCCTCTTCAAGAAACTCATGTTCTCAAAAAACTGACTTCCAACAAACAACACCATTTGAATTCCTCATTAGTGTCATACTGTGGGTCCCAATACCCTTTCTCTTTCGTATGTATCTTGTCTGTCATGAGTTAGTGAAATCGTCTGTTTGTTGTCTTCCCGAGCATGATAGAGGTGACAAAGCCCAATGCTCTCTGCAAGACTGCCATAAGAGACAAGCGGAAGAATTCCTTCTTTCTTATGTCTCAGTACGAATAGTGGTGACATGGAAGACAGTGAGATGGTAGTAGTGACTAATAACCTCATGCTTCTTCAGCCATGATGGCAACAAGAAGATGAACACAACAACTTCAGTGGTGTGTAAATTGACCTGAAACCTACAAGGTAAACTCCATAGCGAAAGAGAACGGAAGTTGCAGAGATGATGGGAGAAGGTTGGAGACATGGATCAGGGGAGATTTGGTTGGTTTGTGGATCAGAGGTCTGGAGCCCATGAATAGAACCAAGGCAAAGCAGAGCAGCGCACACCGGGAACCCACAAGGAACCTGTTTCCCAGTGCCATTGACTGTGACACACCGAGGGTCTGAAGGGCATGACTACTTGACAACACAAGTGCTGAGGACTGAAGTTTTCAATCAGCAGGCTTGGCAGACATTGACTTGAAAGAACACCATCTTTTTCCTGCATATGTCACCAACAAGAGACCAGGAGCACACAGCCAGGAGACAATGACCAGAGAGACACAATACCAAGCGACGCAGTGGGAAGATGGTGAGTTGTGGGAGTGATTCCGTGAAAGGCAGTGTTCGTGGAGATGATTCAATGTGGACATCATCAATTTTGGACTCTCGCTACAGCAGCATCAAGACAGAGCTCCTGGCCAGACAGGTATGTGAGAACAGAGGCTGTCTAGCCAGCCAACATGAAATCCAAACAGTTGATTGCCACATGAGTCAAGTGGAAGAATTCATTCTTTCTTATGTCTCAGTAAGAATTTGTGGTGACATAGAGGACAGTGAGATGGTAGTAGTGTCTAATAACCTCGTGCTTGTCTTCAGCCAAGAAGGCAACAGGAAGATGACCACAACAACTGCAACAGAGTGGAAATGGATGGGAAACCTACAAGGTAAACTCGACAAAGAGGAAAGGTAGTCGCAGAGACTATGGGAGAAGGTTGGAGACATGGCTTATAAGAGATTTCGTGGTTCATGCATCAGATGGCAGCGATCCCTTGCAAAGGACAAAGGCACAGGAGAGCAGGGCACGCTGGAAAAACACAAGTCACCTGTTTCCCAGGGCCATTGGCTGTGACGAGAAGAGGGTCTGAAGGGCACGAGTTCTTGACAACACAAGTCTTGTGTGCTGGAGTTTTCAGATCAGCAGACTTGGCAGATATAAACTCGAAAGAACTCCATGTTTTTCCTGCATAGGTCACCAACAAGCAACCATGTGCAGACAACCTGGAGACCATGATCAGCGACAATACCAGGACACACAGTGGGAAGATGGTGGGTCCTGGCAGTGCATCCATGAGAGGCAGTGTTCGTGGAGTTGTCTCAATGAGGGCATAAGAAATATTGGGCTCTCACACGAGGAGCATCAAGACGGAGCTACAGGCAAATACAGGGTGATGAGGGCATTAGCTGCCTACTCTGCCCACACGAAATCCCAACCGTGGAACACTTGAGGGACAGACTTCCTCACTCCAAGTTGTTTAGTCCAAGTAGAACAGACTCTCCCATAGGGGATGAGAAGAATGCCTTGACCACATGATCTCTTCTGAACACTGCATTCTGTAGGCCTGCATTCTGATGAGTTTGTGGAATGTCTCCTTTCACAGTCACACCAGAGCCCACCAAGGTAAACCTCAGCATATTCAGCCCAGGCCCTAAACACACCAAACGGCAGGCAAGGAGAGCCACTGCAGATGGCTGATCTCAAGGACAGCGTCAGCCACAACACAAAAATTAGATGGCATGCATTCCACACACACACACACACACACACACACGACAAATCTTAAGGGCCCGCCCTTGGTCACTCAATGATCTCTTCTACCTAAATAAATTACCCACAGAATAGAAAACAGAATAAGTATTTCGAATACAGAGAGGAGATAGAGAACTAGATCTAATACAAGATGGAAGAATCAATAGATGCCAAGGAAAAAGAACAAGAAAGGATCACGGCTAGGAAATCATAGTGAAGCTTCTACATATAACACGCCTGATGTGGGTTTTAAAGCAGCGGCCTAGATCCTCCCTATACATCAGAAAACATAGAAGATATTAGAGAGTCTCAAACCACAGAGAGAAATCTGATAAAGATAAAAGAACCTAAAGAGCTCCTGAAGAGAAGATTGTAGGAGACTGGATGTAAAGCCTGGGAACATGGCAGAAGTAGAGGATCCAATTAGGGACCTGGAAGAACAAGCCTAGAAAATAAGGAAGCAAATTCTAAGAGAGAACGAAGAATGACGAAACATGACAATGAGCTTAGGAAATCATCATCCAAAAGGAAAGGAAATAGAATGTCTATTGTAGGATAATTAAGGGTGAGAGAAAGAAAAGAGGGCTGAACATGGATTTGAGAATCGGGGCTGTCAATGACCCTCATCTGGGAGCTAAAACAGAGGTCCAGAATTGAGGCACACAGGACTCCCATCACCTTCCACATTAGCAGAGCATCAAAAGACATTTTCCCCCTGTGAAATCTAGGCATGAGGAATTCTCTTTAGGTAAATAGGCATCGGAGAATAGTTTGTCCATAGCCCAGTCACTGACTTCAAGAGGAAAAGCTATACCAGCTCTCAAAGCAGGTCGGAGAGCTCAAGCAACACCCGACAAAGCCAAAATCCTTATCCCCTGCATTTCTGAACAATGACAGAGCAGCGGTTCTTGTCTAGAACCAGGAGGTATTCAGAAGTCAAAGGATGGGGCCCGGGTTGTGTCCATCAGTTCAGAGGCGGCCTTCAAATCAACTCATGATTCCAGAATCTTGGCTATGACTCTGATTATGACTTTTATTTGACTTTTATGTGATTTTATATGAATTTTATATGACTATAAAATAAATAAAAAATGAATTAAAAAATAAAAAGATAATTTCTTTACCAAAAGGGATAGCATTGTTTGGGAAAAGAAGGTTAACTTGAAGTTTAATTCTATATGAACATTCGAAAATAAAAATTAAAAAGGAATACACTAGACTAAACTAAACTAATTTTTTTACAAAATTAGAATGCAAATGAAAAAAATGTGTATGTATCAAAATGTTCAGGTTAGAACGTTAATATGGAATTTGATATACTGGACATCTCAGTTTGAAGGCAAATAGGTTAAAAAATTATCTATATAATACAAAACAACCAGAATAGTGGGAATGAGTTAGAAATAAAAGTTGTGTCTATGAAGTAGCGGTGGTTGTTCTCTTGTAGTCTTTTTTTTTTTTTTTTTCCTGGTTGGTTTTCTGAGGCAGAGGCCTGTCAGGTGGGTTTCAGTCAATGATGTTCCCTGATTTAAATTCTCCCACCCCTCTCAAGGGGATGGGCTCTGAGGAATCCTGTTTTTTCAGGTCTTTATTCTTTGGAGGTTTTTATGTTTGTTTAGTTTTTTTTTTCTCTTGCCTTGACTGCATTTGATGGATTTTAGAGATGAAAGCAAACTCATCCTGATCTCACTTTCAGAGATAATCCTCAGTCTTCTCACCTGTGGGTGCTGCAGAGCCCATATAAATTCGCACTTGCCTGCTGCCAGAGCAAATTTTGAGTCGTAGTCCCAGGGAGCACAGAATCTTCTGCTTGTACCCAAACCATTGCAGCGGTGTCTGTATAGGCAGCTCCTGACCATCAGAGAGGTTCCAATTGCCATCCCACACTGAGATTTTCATGCTGGCCCTGGCTGGGAGTGCCTGGTCTTTCTCTGTCTAAGAGTTCTGGGCTTGCAAGCACTCTCTCAGGGGAGGGTGTGGGTCACGCATGTCTCAGGCTCTGATAGAAGGGTGCGTGTCTGAGAGCATGAGCCTGGGCCTTCACGCACCTCTCTCAGGAGAGTGTGTGGGGTACACGCGTGTCTCATGCTCTGATAGTATGGCACGGGTCTAAGCAATGGACTGGGCCTTTGCACACCTTTCTCAGGGGATGGTAAGGGGTGAAGGTGTCTCAGTCTCTGTTAGCAAGTCTAATTGCTCTGCTGCTTGGTGAGGCTTCAAGCCCCTAACAGGAGCTGAACCCCATATGATCATGGGTGTGCTGTTGGCTCAGGGACCAAAACATCGTTTTTCCAACACATTCTCTTTGGCTCAGCACCAGGGAATCTGTACTGGGTGTGGGGACTTAAGCCCCTGTCCTTAGCTGCCATGATTCACACAATTTACCTTCAATATCCTTTGCACATTTTGAATGCTTTCAACCAGAGTCCAAGTTAATGCTGGTCCCCAGACTCAGAACACTCTTGTATTGGGGTATTACTTTCCAATTGGTGGCCTTGCGTGGGTCCCTTGGACTTTTGTTTATTTCAATAACAGTCCAACATTCCTACTCCACTTTACCTGCCCAATGATGACTTCTGCGCTGGCAGAGATCCAGACATATATAATTCTGATTTCAGGCTGTTTTCATGGGTAATCAGAATTCTTTGGTAGGAAATCACTTCACTCTGGAGTACAGGTTGAAATTGCACCTCCTCTTACTTGCCCATAATCTTGTCTCCTCTCACATGACACTTATAATAAAATTTCAAGAGATAGGAATTTGGCATTTTATGGATAGCAAATAAATTTCATGTGCATTGAAAACTCACATTCCATCACTTTCAGCCACAATTTCTGCAAATAATGTCCCATTTTGTTCTGTTTTATGAACACGTATTCCCACTAACATGCCTACAAAGAAAGACAAAAGTTTAAGTGTCTGGTTAGAGTAGTATTGCTTGTCCATTTTCCCCTGCTTTTTCACATGTTTCTTTACTACCATGACGGGGTGAAATCATATGTTATTTGTCTTTCTGAGACTCAGAGATGTGACATAGCCCAATGCTCTCCACAACATTGCCACATGAGGCAAGTGGCAAGAATTTATTCTTCCTTATGGCTGGGTAAGAGTCTGTGATGCCTTTGGAGGATAATGAGATGTTAGTAGTCTCTGTGAACTCCAGGCTTGTCATCAGCCATGAACACAACTGGAAGATGACTACATCAACTGTGACTTGTTGGAAATTGACCTGAAGCCTACAGACCAAACTCTACAGCAAAAGAGAAAAGAAGTCAAAGAGACTATGGGAGAAAATTGGAGACATGGCTTAGGGAGAAGTAGGCGGTGTTGCTTCAGACGGCAGTAAGCCAATGCAAAAGCAAAGGCACAGGAGAGATGAGAACACTGGGAACCCACAGGTAGCGTGTTTCCCAATGCCACTTGCTCTAACCAGCAGCTTATCTGAATGGTACAAGTCCTTGCCAACAAAGGGTGTTGAGTCTGGAGTTTTCAGTACATCAGTCTTGGCAGATATCGATTTGAGAGAACACTGTGTTTCTCCTGGAGAGGACACCAACAAACAACCAGGTGCAAACAGCCTGGAAATCATGATCAGAGACAGTACCAGCAGACACAGAAGGAAGATGGTGGTTTCTGGCAGTGTATCTGTGAGAGGCACGGCTCATGGAGATGATTTGATGGGGGCAAAAGTAATTTGGAGCTCTAGCACAAACAGCATAAAGACCGAACTACTGGCAAAGACAGGACGGTGAGGGCATTAGCTGCCTCACGTACAAAAACGAAGTCCAAAACATGGAACACTGTGGAGACTGACTTCCTCAGTCCAAGTTGCTTAGCCAAAGGAGAACAGGCTCTCCAGTAAGGGACTAGAAGAACGCCCTTCTACCATGCTCTCTTTAAAACACAGCTTTCTGCAGGCGTTTGTCTATTGAGTTGGTTGAATTTATCCTTTCTTAGGCAAACCAGTGCACACCAAACTAAACCACACCATATTAAGCACAGAAACACTAAAATGGCATGCAAGGAGAGAACCTGCAGAAGACTGTCTTAATGTCAGGGGACAGCCACAACACAACAACAGAGGGTATGTACCCGAGACTTCCTCAATAGCCAGACCTTGGCCACCCCATGAGCTCTACTTCCTAAAGGCATTACCCTAAGGGTAGAAAACAGAATGGTCTTTGTGAATAGGGAGAAGAAGTCAGAGACCTGGATCAAATGCAAAGATGGAAGACTCAATTGATGCTGAGGAAAAGAATTAGAAATGATCATAGCCAGGCAATCAAAGTTAAACCTTTAAATGTAACAAGCGTGATGAAGGATTGAAATCAATATCCAGAATACTCACTGTACATAGAAAAAGACAGAAGACATCAGGGAGTCTCCTACCACAGAGATAAAAGTGATAAAAAAATAAAATCTAGGGTCTCTGATAATAGGATTGGTAGCAGACTGGTTGCAAGGCCAAGAAGCTGGCAGACTCAGAGGATACAATTAGTGACGTGGTAGAAAAATACTGGAAAATAATAGAAGGTAAGTGAAAGAGAAAAGGAAGAATGATGGAACATGACAATAAGCTTATGGAAATCATCAACTCCAAGGGGAAAAAAAAAAGATGTGCCTATTCTTGCACACCTACGATTGAAAGAATAAAGAAGGCCAAATATTTCTTTGAGAAATCAGAGCTGAAAATGTCCCTGATCTTGGAGTAGAAACAGAGCTCCATATTAAGAGGCACAGAGTACTCCCATCACCATCAACAGATTCAGAGCAATACAATACAGTGTCATCCCCCATGCAAAAGATAGCAAGGGATTTATTCTCATAATGCAAAACTGTGTGCGAGAGTAGTTTGTCCATAGCCAAGTCACTGACTTCAAGGCGACCAGTTATACCAGCTCTCAAAGCAGGTCGGATAGAACAATCAACACCAGCCCAAGCCAAAATGCGTATCCCCTGAATTTCTGAACAATCACAAAGTAGTGATTCTGTGTAGAACTCTGAGGTATAAAGAAGACAAAGATTGGGTCCTGGGGTGTGTCCATCAGTTCAGAAACAGCCTTCAGCTCAGCTCATGATACCAGGGTCATGGCCTTGGCTCTGGTCTCAAGTTCCCTGTTCAAGGGCAACTCTGATTCCCCACCACATCTCCATCCCGTGAGTGTGATCTTTCTGTTTCTCTCTCAAGTACGTTCATGTATATTGTTGGTCATAAATAAATTTTAAAAAGTTTACAATGATTTACTAGGGCCAGAGTATTGTTTATTTAATTTGGACCTATGTCCCTATGGAATGCAGGCAGGTACAGAGCACCTCCCACCATCTTAAAGTGCCAGGCCTTCACTCTGTGCTCCCTTGTCCATTCTCCTGTTTTTTATCTTCCTGTACCTCCTCACGAACATGTATCACCCACTGTCTGTCCCAGTATAGTGGCCCTTTGTTGTCACATTGTTCATCCTTTCCTGGTTCCATTAGAACATGCCCATCTTCTGCAAGAAGCACCGTTTGGTTATTACCTGAAACCATTAGGGGGATGGTAATGAGAAGGTTAAGGCAGGCTTGTGATGCCATATCTCAATTCAGTTCTGCAGAGGGTAGCTACACCACCCTGTGGGCATGCTCAAGGTTCTGCAACATTCGAGTCCTCTTCCATTTGTCTTTTGTAGATACACGTTTTTATCTTGAAAAGAGCAAGAGTGTCATTCAGATGGCTTCCCTTGTGCTATAGGTCTCCTCCAACATGCTTCATGCTTGCTCCTGTGGACTCCAAGTAAATGAGTCCATCCTGGGACTCAGGTTCTAGGGTGTAGAGTCTGACTTTGGTGCTTGGTCAGTTTTGAAGATTGGGAGGCTCTATGTCATGATTTCTTGAGATGCCAGAGGAACTCATATCCTTGCTGTTGTAGACTCCAGACATAACTTTGGCAGGGTTGTGGGTGTTCCCTATGAGATTTCCTTGGGTGGCACTTTTCCTGGTCAGAAGCGCCCTGATTGGAAGGGAGGACCATAATATATGCAGGACATGGAGTTCATCTCCTTTTTCTTTTTTGAGACCTGATTCTTTCTTGGCCTTTCGTGGGTAAGATGGATTGTGGGATACTTGTCTATCTCTTGGAGTCCAGATGACTTTTGTAACTGTCACGACAATAGACTACAAAACCGGCCATGGAGAATGCTACACTGACTCGCTTTTCAAACTGACTTGATGAGAGACCCAGGCGGCTACAGTTTTTGGGGGAGCTGTGGATCCTCTTGGACCACTCACGACTACAAAATCCAAGTGTAGATCAGGCGTGGTTTGGGGAGGAGTGGTTGCTATGACTTCAAAGCTTTGTGACATCAGAGAAGCTGTCTTAACTGAAGCAGCAGTCCCTCTCTCATAATCTTTGAGTCCTATGGCTTTAGGTAGGAAGCCAGGGAAGTGCTAAAAAGATTCCTGAGCCTGATCAAGAACTTAGGTTGTCTATGTGTAAATTTCCACTTTCCCTTTCTAGAAAAATAGAAAAGAAAATGATGTACAGCATACCTTTTTTTTTTTTTTTTTTAGGCCAACATTTCTCCAGAGATGGCAAGTTTTTTCTATTTCCACTGCAATTTCTAGATCTCAATAAACAGTGAGGCTCTGGGTATCATCAGCTCTCTGTGATATTTGTCATCCTGTGGGTAACAGAGTCCTTGCTCAGCATCTTTTACCTATGGGTCAGTAATGACTAAGGGACGGGAAGTCCTTTTTCAAGGATAAATGTTAGAATATGTATGTATTATGCTGTCTGTGTCCTCATCTCCTTATGTTAAGAAACACTATTCATAAGGGATTAGGGCTCTGTGTACCTGGATTTACCTTGGACAGCTTTTCAAATGCTTCAAGAAGATTGAAATTCTGCATGATAACTAATCCTTAAGGAAGAACCCATGAGAGCACTCCTTGTCATCTTAGTTAACTCTACCTGCTGTGGTAATGGGTATAGCCATGTTGACTACTTCTCATTAATCAGAGGAAAATGAACGGCTTATATGGATGGCCTGCAAGGCCCAATAGATCAGAACTATGGATTGAGTTGCATTTCCCTCACAAGGACTATTGGATAAAGAAAGTGCAGTCCACATTGGCAACAGAGTATTCCTCAGCCATCAGAGAGGATGAACCCCTGGTACTTGCATAAACATGAATGTCACAGGATGCCAAATGAAAAAGGCAAGCAGACAAAGGGAAATATAATATGGCTTCTCTCATATGTGCCCCAGGATGAATACCATGGGCCTTAGTAGAAAGAAGTGGAAATGGAAGGGGAAGAAGTCACAGAAGGAGACAAACCAGAAGTGACTCAGTACTCTGAGGTTACAGAAAAGAAAGACATGCAGGAAATGAGGGAACTGGCTAATGGGTGTTGAGGAGTTGTGGAACATCTTAGAGTTTTATGATGAACTCTAGGTCATATATGGAACTAAAGCATCCGTGAATACTTATCAAAATCGAATGATGGATGATAGGCCTATTTCCTCAACAGAACAAAAAATTAAAATAAAAACAAACTGGCCCTTTCAAAAGCAGGTAAAGATAGACAGAGAAAACAAAAAATTATAATTTTATTATCTTTACTTATGAAAATGGCATGGGATTTGTTTCCTATAATGTTTTTATCTGTATTGGGTCTTCATTCTTATAAATTACAGTCTACCCGCCTCCTCCATTTGTGGATTTGATGAGAAGAAACGACATTGCCTTCATCAAATGTCTAGAAATGTTGACCAGAAAAATGATTTGGATCTGACCTTCTGTGTGTTGGGAGGTGTTGGATTACTGCTTCAAACGCTTTAGTCACTACTAGAGAGCTAAGGTTTTGTAGGGTTCCTGACTTAATATGTGTTCCTGATTTGATATGTCTTGGAATTTAGCCTTTTTCTCAGTGTTGGATTTGCTGGAATAATTGTGTAGATGTGTCATTTCGGGTATTTTTTTTCCTTTCTATCAGTTTTCATATGATCTCATAATTTTATCTGTATGCTAGTCTCCCTGTTTAATCCAGGTAATGGCTATTCCCGTTTGTTAAAGTTTTCAAAACTGACAATTGAGTTCTCCAGATTTTTTTCTATTGTTTTGTTTGTATTTCTTTTATTCCAATGATCACATATATTATCTCTCTCTTTCTGTTCACTTTGGATTCCATTTCATCTTTTTCTAGTTCCTTATGCCATCGGTTAGGTTGGTTTTATTTGGTGCTTTGAATTTTTTGAATAAACCCATTTAGCCCTATATTCTTTCCCCAAAGAATGTTTTGGCATCATTACATAAGTTTCTTTACTTTAATTTGTTGAAAGTACTTTATGACTTTCCTTTTGATTGTCCTTCTTTGAGGCATTGATAGTTTGGGAGTGTTTGTGTTTTCCACCTATTAGTGTGTGGCTGTGTTTCCCATTTATAAGTGATTTTTTTCCTTTTTCATATCTTTGTGGTCATAAGTATACAAAAAAGGATATGAATTCTCTTCTATTAATTATTACTGGGTTTTTACTTCAGCAAAGGATCTGATAGACAATGTTAGGTCTGCCCTTGGGAAGAACTTCTCTTATGGTTCTCCGAGAAACATCTTATGCATGTTTCTCCTATGCTCAGGTAGTCTAGAGAGCCCATGATGGTGTCTGTTATTCCTTCCCACCTATCCCTCTGCATGATTTGTCCTGTGCTAAAAGTGGATATCATCGTCCTCAAAATATTGGATTGTGGTCCCCAACTCCCTTATGTTCTGTTAATATGCTTCCAACATTTAGATACAACCAAGTTGGTGGTGTATCTGTTGGCAATTCTTCCAAGTTTCTGAAGTTTGATGCTCAATCAAGACAAAACACCTTCTGGTAATATTTTGTCTCTTGAAGGCATAAAATTTCTCTATCTGCCATAGGCACCAATGGAGTGGTTCTCTTATCTTTACCAATTGCACTACCTATGTTTTCCCAAATCCATAACTTCCAAGCTATTGTATCTTTATAGTCGAAGGATCTCCTATGGTTAACATAAGGTCGAGCTGGTTCTGTTTTGTTTGTTTGTTTTCTTGTTGGTCTTTTTTGCCTTTTTTTTTTTTAAATTTTCATCTTTCCAACAATGTGTTTATAGGAATAGGAATATTTAGTCCTGAATACTTCAACTAATTATCGATGTGTACAGACTTAACTTTCTCATTTTCGTTGTTTTTTTTTGACTTGGATTCTCAGTGCCTTTCCCATTTATGGTATTTTTCTTTGGGTTTGCTTCCTTCCGTGCGATTCCTCCCATCTTCCCCATCTTTGTGTGTCTTATTTGTGTGTGTATGTGTGTGTGTGTGTATGTTGTCTGTGTGTTTCACATAACAATTATAAAGAAATATCAAGTAGTTAGATTTCTTTCCTTTATGGATAGCAATTCAATTTGATATGCCTTGAAAACTCACATTCCATTACTTTCAGCCACATTTCCTGCAAGGAATGTCCCATTAAGTCCTCTTTTATAAACTCATATTCTCACTAACTTGCCTTCAAAAAAACACCAAATTTTAAGAGCCTGGTTAGAGTAGTATTGTTTGTCCCCTTTTCCCTTGCATATTCACATGCTCCTTGACTAGCATGAGAGAGCAGAATCGTATGTTATTTGTCTCTCTGAGACTGATAGATGTGACATAGCCCTATGCTTTCCACAATTATGCTCCATGAGGCAAGTGGAAAGAATTCATTCTTGGTTATGGCTGGGCAAGAGTCCGTGGGGTTTTGGAGGACAGTGAGATGTTAGTAGTGTCTGGGACTTCCAGGCTTGTCTTTAGCCAGCAAGACAACTAAAAGATTTCTATATCAAGTGAAAATGGAGATTTGAAGGCTACAAAGTAAATGCCACAGCAAAAGATAAAAGAAGTCGCAGAGACTTTGGAAGAAGACTAGAGACCTGATTAGGGGAGACAGGGGATTGGTGCTTCAGAGGGCAGTGAGATAATCCAAGGAAAGAAGGCACAGGACAGTGCACACTGGGAACCGAAAACGAGAATGCATCCTTATGCCAGTGGTTTCGACCAGCAGAATGTATGCATGGCCAGGAAGGTGGCAGAAGCAGAGGATCAAATTGGTAATCTAGAAGACAAATACTGGAAAATACAGAAGCAAATCCAGAGAGAGAAAAAGGAATGGTGGAACTTGACTATGAGCTTAAGGAGGTCATCAACTCCTCAGAAAGGAAAGAGGTGCCTAATTTAAGAGAACTAGGAGTGAGAGAGAAAAAGGAGTGCTGAACATGTCTTTGAGAAATCAGAGCTGAAAATGTCCCTCATCAGGGAGCAGAAACAGAGATCCAGATTCAGAGACACAGAAGTGTCCCATCTACGTCAACAGAAGCAGTGCATCACAAGACATAGTGTCATTCCCCCCTGCAAAATATAGCAAGGGAGGAATTCTCTTAACCGAAATACGCTCGGGAGAATTGTTTGTCCATAGCCAAGTCACGGTCTTTAAGAAGACAAGATATACCCATTCTTGAATGAGGTTGGATAGAGCATGCAACACCAGCCCAAGGGAAAATCTGTATCCCTGCATTTCTGTACAATGACAGAGCACTGGTTCTTGTCTAGAAATAGGATGTATTAAGAAGACAATAATTGGGTCCTGTGGTGTGTCCACAGTACAGAGACCGCCTTCAGCTCAACTCATGAGCCCAGGGTCATGGAATCAACTCTGGTCTCAGGTTCCCTGCTCTGGGGCAAGTCAGCTTCACCCTCTCCAGCTCCATCCCCTATTGTGATCTCCCTGTCTGTCGGTCGTATACATGCATACCAATATTTTGGCAAAAAACAAAAACAAATAAACAAACAAAAAACAGTGTACAAGTATTGACTGGAGCCAGAGGATGGTTTATTAATTTGGATTTAGGTGCCTATAGAATGAAGCCAGGTACAGAGCAACTCCCACCATCCTGAAATGCCAGACCGTCACTCTGAGCCCCCCTGTTCATTCTGCTATTCTTTGTCCTCCTGTATATCGCACCAACCTGTAGCATTTGCTGTCTGTCCCGCTCTAGTGTCCCTTTGTTTTCACATTGTTCATCCTCTCCTGGTTCCATTAGAACATGCCCATTTTCCGAAAGAGGCACTTTTTGTTTATTGCATGAACAATTTGGGGATGGTCATGAGAGGGTTAAGGCAGGCTTGTGCTGACACATCTCCATTCAATTCCCCAGAGGGCAGCTGCACCAACCTGTGGGAATGCTCAAGGTTCTGAAACATTCAAATTCTCATCCTTGTTTCCTTTTGGAGATACATGTTGTCATCCTGAAACGTGCATGAAAGTCTTTCAAATGATTTCACTTGGGTTATGGTTCTTTTCCAACAAGTTCTGCGCTTGCTCCTGTGGACTCCAAGTACATGAGTCCGAACTGGGCCTCAGGTTCTCAGGTGTAGGGTCTGCCCTTGTGCTTGGTCACTTTTGAAGATTGGGAGACCGTTTTGGCATGGTGTCTGGAGACACTAGGTTTACTCTTTCCTCACTGTTGAAGACTCCAGACATGTCTTTGGCATGGTTTTGGGTGTTCCCTGGGAATTTTACTTCATGGCACTTTTTCTGGTCAGAAGCTCCCTGATTGAGTGGGAGGAACATAGACATGTGCGGGGCGTGGAGTTCCAACACTGAGTCATTGTTTGATGCCTGAATCTTTCTTGTCCTATTATGGGTAAGATGGAATGGTGGATTCTTGCCTTTCTCCGGGGTCCAGAGGCTGGGGGTGAAAGTCATGCCCAAAGACTATGAATTTGACCATGGAAAACATGACACCGATTCACTTCACAACTGCCTTCATGAGAGATCCAGGCAGCTCCTGTGGTTTGGGAGGGCTTGGGATCCTCTAAGCCCACCCATGACCACTCCCTCCTAGAATAGTGATCAGGCGTGGGTTGAAAAGGAGTGGTTGCTTTGAGTTCAAACCTTGGTGACATCACAGAAGTTGGATTCACTGAAACAGCAGTCCCTCTCTCATGACATTTGAGTCTTATGGCTTTAGGGACTAAGACCCGGGAAGGTCAGAAAAAGAGCCCTCTTAGATTAGTCAAGAACTTAGGTTGTCTTGTGTGTTAATTTCCCACGTCCCCTTTGTATACAAAGAAATGAGAAATGATGTTAGGTGTAGCATCATTTAGACTAACATTTCTCCAGAGATGGCAAAGTTTTGCTATTTCCAATGCAATTTCTAGAGATCTCAAGAAACAGTGAGGCATCTTGGGTATTATCAGCTCTCAGAGGTATGTCATCATGTGGGTGATAGTCCTTTCCCAGCGTCTTTTCCTTATGGGTCAGAAAAGACTGACCCATACAGAAAGTCCCTTCTCTATCATTTTACTGGTCAACATTTCTAGACATTTAAGGAAGACAATGTCGTGTCTTCTCATTGATTCCAGAAATGGAGAACTCAGTTAGACTCTAATTTCATGTCATTTTAATAAGTATAGATAATAAAATATAATTATTTCCTTTTCACTGTAGGTCTTCAACTGCTTTTGAAAGGGCCAGTTTTGTTGTTGTTGTTGCTTTTTTTTGTTTTGTTTTTTAGAATTGTTGATTCATTTTATTGTACATCCAAAACTAATATAACACTGTGTATCAATTATATTTAAATAAAAACAAAAAATAAAATGGGAAGGTATACAAGAATTTTTGGTACACAGTAATTTTTTATTAAGTTACCAGTTTATTGTTTTCTTTCTATTTTTTTTTTATTTCTTTTCAGTGTGGCGGTATTTATTGTTTTTGCACTACACCAAGTGCTCGATGCAATCCATGCCCTCTCTAATACCCACCAGCTAGTATTCCCAGTTACCCATCCCACACCCATTCAAAACCCTCAGATTGGTTTTCAGAGTACATAGTCTCTCATGGTTCACCTTCCCTTCCAATTTACTTCAATTCCCTTCTCCCCTACATCTCCCCTTGCCCTCCATGTTATTTGTGATGCTCCACAAATAAGTGAAACCATATATACCATATATAATTGACTCTCTCTGCTTCATTGTCTCCAGCATAATCTCTTCCTGTCCTGTCCATGATATTTCAATAGTTGTGTATTCATCCTTTCTGATGGAGGCATAATACTCCACAGTCCATATGGACCACATCTTCCTTATCCATTTGTCCATCTTGGTTCTTTCCACAGTTTGACAACCGTGGCCATTGCTGCTATAAACATTGTGGTACAAACGAGCCTTCTTTTCACTACATCTGTGCCATCGGGGTAAATACCAAATAGTGTAATGGCAGGGTAATAGGGATGCTCATTTTTAATTTCTTGAGGAATCTCCACACTGTTTTCCAAACTGGCTGCACCAACTTTTATTGCCACCAACACAACACATGTTGATCCTGTGTTGCTAATTTGGGCCATTATAATTGGTGTAAGGTGGTATCTCAATGTGGTTTTCCTTTGAATCCCCCTGAGGGCTAGTGATGATGAACATTTTTTCATGTGTCCGATAGTCATTTGTAGGTCTTCTTTGGAGAAGCGTCTGTTCGTATATTCTGCCCATTTTTTACATGATTGTCTGCTTTGTATATGTTGAGTTTGAGGAGTTTTTTATAGATCCTGGATATCAACCTTTTATCTATATTCTCATTTGCAAATAGCTTCTCCCATTCCATGGGTTTCCTCTTTGTTTGTTGACTGCTTCTATTGCTGTGCAGAAGCTTTTGATTTTGATGAAGTCCCCAAAGTTCATGTTTACTTTTGTTTCCTTTGCCTTTGGAGACATATCTTGAAAGAAGTTGCTGTGGCTGATATCGAAGAGATTACTGCCTATGTTTTCCTCTAGGATCTGATGGATTCCTGTCTCACATTGAGGTCTTTTATCCATTTTGAGCTTACCTCTGTGTAAGAGAATGGTTGAGTTTCATTCTTCTACAAATGGATGTCCAGTTTTCCCAGCACCATTTATTTATTGAAGAGACTGTCTTTTTTCCACTGGATATTTTTTCCTGTTTTGACGAAGATTATTTGCCCATAGAGTTGAGGGTCCATATATGGGCTATCCTCTTTATTCCCCTCGTCTATGTGTTCGTTTTTATGCCAGGACAATGCTGTTTTGGTGATCACAACTTTGTAGTAAATCTTGAGATAAGGTACGCAATGCCCCAGTTTTATGTTTGTTTTTCAACATTTCTTTAGAAATTCTGGGTCTCTTCTGATTCTATACAAATTTTAGGATTATTTGCTCCAGCTCCTTGAAAAATACCGGTGGAATTTTGATAGGAATGGCATTAAAACGATAGATTGCTCTAGGCAGTATAGACATTTTGACAATGTTTTTTCTTCCAATGTGAGATCATGGAATGATCTTCCTTTTGTGTGTGTGTCTTCTTCAATTTCTTTAATGCGTGTTCTGTAGTTCCTCAAGTACAGCTCCTTTACCTTTTCAGTTAGGTTTATTCCCAGATATCTTATAGTTCTTGGTGCTTTAGTAAATGGAATCGATTCTCTAATTTTCCTTTATGCATTTTCATTGTTAGTGTATAGAAAGCCACTGATTTCCATACATGACATTGTATCCTGCCATGTAGCTAAATTGTTGTATGAGTTCTAGACATTTGGGGATAGAGTCTTTGGGGTTTTCCATATAAAGAATCATGTCATCTGCGAAGCTAGAAAGTTTGACTTCCTCATTGCCAATTTAAATACCTTTTATTTCTCTTTGTCTGATATCGGAAGAATAAAAGGGGGAAAGAGCCACTAGAGTCTACCGATTGGAAAGTAATGCTCCAATACAAGAGTGCCCTGTGTCTTGGGACCACCATTAACTTGGACTCATGTTGAAAGCACTCAAAAACAGCAAAGGATCACGGGGTTAAACTGTGACAATTGAGGCGGCTAAGGACAGGGGCTTATGTCCCGGAACAAGTTTAGAATTTTCTGGTGCTGAGCTAGAGAGAGTGTGGCAGATTAACCAGCTCTTTGTTCCTGAGCCACCAGTGCACCAGAGGTGTGTTGTGTCCAGTTTCTGTAAGGGGTAGGAGCCACACCATACAGCAAATTGCCGAGCCTTGCCTGAGACACGTGCACCCCTCACCTTCCCCTGCCTGAAGTCCCAGCTTGGTGCTCTTAAACCCTTGACATACTATCAGTGCCCGAGAGGCGCCTGTGACCCACACCCTACCCTATGAAAGGTTTCACATGCCTGGTGCTCCAAGCCCAGGCCAGTGGGAAAGTCTCAGTGTGCAATCACTTCTTGGAACCACTATGGTGGTCTGGAGCTGCCCACACTGCTGCTGTGGTTTTCAGTACAAGCAAAAGATCTTGCATCCCCTGGGACCATATCTCATTATAAGCTCTGCCATTGGCCAAAAGGGAATTTATATGTGCCCTTCAGAACCTACAGAGGAGTAGATAGAGGTTTCTCTCTGTCAGGGAGGTCAGGCTGCAGTTTACTTTTCTCTAAAATTCCAAGAACCATCAAATGCAGTCAAGGTGAGAGAGAAAAAGTGAACAAATATAAAAACCTCCAGAAAACAAAAGCCTGAAAAAAACCACTTTCCTCAGAGCCCACCCCCATGAGCGGGGAGGGAGGACTTAAATCAGGTAACATAATTGACTGAAAACCCACGTGGCAGGCCCCTCCTTCAGAAATAAAACCAGCAAAGTAAAAAATTAAAAGACTACAAGAGAACAACCACCACTATTTCATAGATACATCTTTAATTTTAATTTATTCCCAATATTCTGGTTTTTTATATAGATTTTTTAATTAATTTTTTTTATTTTCAGCATAACAGTATTCATTATTTTTACACAACACCCAGTGCCCCATGCAATCTATTCCCTCTATAATAGCCACCACTTGGTAGCTGGACCTCCCACACCCCCGCCGCTGCAAAATCCTCAGATTGATTTTCAGAGTCCATAGTCTCTCATGGGTCACCTCCCCTTCCAATATCCTCCATCTCCCTTCTCCTCACTATCTCCCCATGTCCTCCATGATGCTCTTCAATGAAGTCAAACCATAGGATGATTGACTCTCTCTGCTTGACTTGATTCATTCAGCATAATCTCTTCCAGTCCCATCTATATTGCTACAAAAGTTGAGTATTCGTACTTTCTGATGGGGGCAAAATAGTCCATAGTGTATATGGACCACATCTTCCTTATCCATTCGTCCATGGTTCTTTCCACAGTTGGGCGTCCATGGCCAATGCTGCTATAAAATTTGGGGTTGAAATGGCCCTTATTTCCACAACATCGGAATCTTTGGGGTAAATACCCAGTATTGCAATTGCAGGGTAATAGGGAAGCTCTATTTTTAATTTCTTGAGGAATCTCCATATTGTTCTCCAAGGAGGCTGCATCAACTTGCATTCCCACCAACAGTGGAAGAGGGTATCCCTTTCTCCACATTTATTCCAACACATGTTGTTTCCTGTCTTGCTAATTTTGACCATTCTAACTGGTGTAAGTTGATATCTCAATGTGGTTTTTATTTGAATCTCCCACATGGCTAGTGATGATGAACATTTTTTCATGTGGTCTGATAACCATTTGTATGTCTTTATTGGAGAAGTGTCTGCTCATATCTTCTGCCCATTTTTTGATATGATTGTCTGTTTTGTGTCTGTTGAGTTTTAAGAGTTCATTATAGATCCTGGATATCAATCTTTTGTCTGTACTGTCTTTTGCAAATACCTTCTCCCATTCCGTGGGTTGCCTCTTTGTTTTCTTGACTGTTTCTTTTGCTGTGCAGAAGCTTTTGGTTTTGATGAAGTTGCAAAAGTTCATGTTTTCTTTTGTTGCCTTTGCCTTTGGAGACATATCTTGAAAGAAGTTGCTGTGGCTGATATCGAAGAGATTACTGCTTATGTTCTCCTGTAATATTTTGATGGATTCCTGTCTCACATTGAGGTCTTTAATCCATTTTGAGTTTATCTTTGTGTATGGTGTATGATAATGGTCCCGTTTGATTCTCCTGCATATAGCTGCCCAGTTGTCCCAGCACCATTTGTTGAAGAGATAGTCTTTTTTCTATTGTATATTTTTTTCTGCCTTGTCAAAGATGAATTGATCATAGAGTTGAGCGTCCATATCCGGGCTCTCTACTCTCTTACACTTGTCTCTGTGTCTGTTTTTATGCCAGTACGATGCTCTCTTGGTGATCACAGCTTTGTAGTAAAGTTTGAAATCAGGTAATTAAATGCCCCCCATTTTATTTTTGTTTTTCAACATTTCCTTAGCGATTCTGGGTCTCTTCTGAGTCCATACAAATTTTAGCATTCTTTGCTCCAGCTCTTTTAAGAGTATCAGTGGAACTTTTATCAGAATAACATTGAAAGTATAGATTGTTCTAGGCAGTAAAGACATTTTAACAATGTTTATTTTCTGATCCAAGAACATGGAATGCTCTTCCATCTTTTTGTGTCTTCCTCAAATCCTTTCATGAGTGTTCTGTAGTTCCTCGAGTACAGATACTTTTCTTCTTTCATTAGTTTTTTCCCCAGGTATCTTATGGTTCTTTGTGCTATAGTAAATAGAATCGATTCTCTAATTTCCCTTTCTTTATTTTCATTACTAGTGTATAAGAAAGCCACTGATTTCTGTAGAGTGACTTT
Organism: Mustela nivalis; assembly: GCF_964662115.1. Taxonomy (NCBI): domain Eukaryota; kingdom Metazoa; phylum Chordata; class Mammalia; order Carnivora; family Mustelidae; genus Mustela; species Mustela nivalis. Next base: position 20,723,450 of record NC_139041.1, on the reverse strand, counting down.
GTATCCTGCCACTTTGCTGAATTGTATGAGTTCTAGTAGTTTGGAGGTGGAGTGTTTTGGGTTTTCCATATAAAGAATAATGTCATTTGCAAAGAGAGAAGGTTTGACTTCTTCATACCAATTTAATTACCCTTTCTTTTTCTTTATTTTCTGATTGATATTGCTAGGACTTTTAATACTATGTTGAACAAGAGTGGTGAGAGTCGGCATCCTTGTCGTGTTCTTTATCTGAATGGGAAGGCTGCAAGCTTTTTCCCATTGAGGATGATATTCACTGTGGGTCTTTCATAGATATATTTTATGAAGATCAGGGATGTTCCCTCTATACCTATATTTTGAAGCATTTTAATTTGGAACGGGTGCTGGATTTTGTTCAATGCTTTTTCTGCATCAATTGAGAGGACCATGTGGTTCTTGTCTCTTCTCATATTAATTTTTTCTATGACATTGATTGATTAGCAAATGTTAAATTATCCTTGTAGCCCAGGGATGAATCTAACCTGGTCATGGTGGATAATCTTTTTAATGTCCTGTTTGATCCTGTTTGCTAGGACTTTGTTGAGAATCTTAGCATCAATATTTATCAGTGATATTGGTCTGAAATTCTTTCTGGTAGGGTCTTTGCCTGGTTTGGGGATCTGGGTAATGCTGGCTTCAAAAAGAGTCTGGAAGTTTTCCTTCTGCTTCAGTTTTTTTTTTTTTTAAAAAACAGCTTCAGGAGAATATGTGTTATTTCTTCTTTGAAAATTTGGTAGAATTTCTCAGGGAATCCATCAAGTCTTTGGCTCTTGCTTTTTGGGAGGTTTTTGATCACCACATCAATCTTGTTACTAGATATCGGTCTATACAGGTTGTCAATTTCTTCCTGGTGCAAATTTCAGAGTTTATAATTTTCCAGGTATGCATCCATTTCATTTGGTTTCTTAGCTTATTGTCATTTAACTGTTGATAATGACTTATGAAGATTGTTTCTACTTCCTTGGTGTTCGTTGTGATCTCTCCGTTTTTATTCATAATTTTATGAATTTGAGGTTTCTCTATTTTCATTTGGATTAGTGTCACCAATGATTTATCGATCTTATTGATTATTTCAAAAAACCAGCTTCTAGTTTCATTGAAACATCTACTGTATCTCTGGTTTCTAACTCATTGATCTCAGCTCTAATCTTGATTATTTCTCTTCTTATGTGTGGAGTTGGTTTTATTTGTTATTGATTCTCCAGTTCTTTAAGGTGTACAGACAGTGGGTGTGTTCTGGATTTTTCAATTTTTTTGAGGGATGCTTGGATGGTTATGTATTTCCACCTCAGAATCGTCTTTGCTGTATTAACATATTTATCATCACAGTGAGATGTCAAGAACATCTAATTATATAATAACCTTCTAATCTGAACTTTTGGTATATACACCTGTGTTCTCTTTCGCATTTTTTCTTTTTCTTTTATTTTAAATTTTAGTTTAGTTTAGTTCAGTTTGTTTCTTTATAATTTTTATTTTCTAATATTCATATAGAGTTTAACATCATTGCAATCCCGATCACCAATCAATGCTACCCCTATAGGTAAACCAATTTTTATTCACACTATATCTTAGATAAGTTGAGTTTTTTTTAACAAAGATATCAAGATACATTCAGAAAGAATCAAAACAATCTTCCTCGCCCACACTGAGAACTTATAACCACACTCACATTATTTTTCTCTGCCAAAGTTTCCATGTTTTCTTGTGTGTCCTAATAATATATAAATCTTATATTTGGGGTTCTTTTTACCGAGTTTCTTTTTTTATTTGCTTATAAGTTTATCAGTTTTTTGTTTGTCTGTTTCTGTTTGTATACTTCACAAATTTTCCTTGTGGTCCATTTGGGCTGAGCCTTCTCTTTTATCTCTCTATCTCTCTCTATTCTTTCTCTTTTCTTTTTTCTCTTGTTTGGGTCGGGAATACTATTGCTCAAAAGCATCCCAGGGTGTACTTTCACTACAACATGGTCGATACATCCACCTGCATCCGTTCAGTCATCTCTCACAAAAATGACTTGGAGGAGGAATGTACAACAGAAGAAAAATGGATGGGCCTTCTGCAACTGACCTAATGGCTATCAACATATTCAGTATGTCGGAAAGAGTATTCAGGCTCACAATAGCTAGGTTGCAGAAAGCCATGCATGATCAAACAAAATTGATTAGAGCAGAAATGAAATCAACCAGGGATGACATTCACAATGTAAGGGCAGAACTAAAACCACCAGGGATGAGGTTCACAATGCTCTCAATCAGCTCCAATCTAATCTAAATTCTCTAAAAGCTAGGGTAACCACAAAATAAGATAGAATTAATGATCTGTAGGAAAAACAGACAGAGAAAGTATCAGGAGGAAGTCTGGCACAAATTTAGAAGCTACAAAAACAGAATCCAGGAAATAAATAATGCCATGAAATGTACCAATGTTCGAATTATTGGAATTCCTGAGGGGGTGGAGAAATAAAGAAGTCTAGAAGATATAGTGGAACAATATCTTTATAAAAATTTTCCTAATCTCATGAATGGAACCGGTGTTCATGTTCTAGAGGCAGAACAGTCTCCCCCTGAAATTATAGATTCAAAAAAAAAAAATGAAAGGGAACTGATAGTAAAATTGAGAAATCATAAGTTTAGATACAATCGCTTTAAAGCTGCTATGACAAAGAGGATTTTTATGTACAGAAGAAAGCCGATCAGAATCATGTCAGATCTGTCCAGAGAGACCTGGCAAGCCAGAAAGGGCAGGCAAGATATTTTCAGGGTACTAAATGAGAAGAATATGCAACCAAGAATACTTTTTCCAGCAAGACTGACATTTAAAATCGATGGAGAAATAGTTTTCAAGAATGGCAAGGCTTAAGGGACTATGCAACCACTAAACCGACACTGCAGCAAATATTAAGGGAAGTTCTATAAAGTTGAAAAATCCTAAGAATAGCATTGAACAGAAATATAGAAAAAATCTAAGAATAAAAGTCTTCAAAGAAACGCGATGTCAATAAAAACATATCTATCAATAAACACTCTCAATGTGAAGGGCCTACATGCGCCCATAAAATGACACAGGGTTGCAGATTGGATTAAACGACATGACCTATCCATATGGTGTCTACTAGAGACCTATTATGAACCTAAAGATACACCCAGACTGAAAGTGAAAGGATGGAGAAACATCTTTCATGCCAGTGGCCTCAAAAGATGGCCGGGGTAGTGATTCTCATATCAGATAATTTAGATTTTAAACTAAAGGCAGTAGTCAGAGATACAGAAAGACACTACATCATTCCTAAGGAGACTATCCACCAAGATGATCTAACAATTGTAAATATCTGTGCACCCGATATGGGAGCAACCAATTACATGAGAAAAAATGTTAGTCAAGATAAAGAGTCATATTGATATGAATAGATTAATAGTGGGAAATCTTTACATGATTCTCTCAGAAATTGACAGAGCATCAATGCAGAAAATTCATAAAGAAACAAAATCATGAATGACACATTGGACCAGATGGACCTCATAGACATATACAGAACACTCCTCCCTAAAAGAGCAGAACACTCGTTCTTCTCAAGTGCACATGGAATCTTCTCAAAAGTAGACCATATACTGGGTCACAAATCAGGACTCAACTGATGCTAATCAAAACCACGAGATACCACCTCACACCAGTCAGAATGGCTAAAATTAACAAGTCATGAAATGACAGATGGTGGCGAGGATGCAGAGATAAGGGAACTCTCCTGCAGTCTTTGTGGGAATTCAAGCTTGTGCAGCCACTCTGGAAAACAGTGTGGAGGTTCCTTAGAAAACTGAAAATAGAGCTACCCTATGGCACAGCAATTGCACTATTGGGTATATATCCTAAAGACAGAAATGTGGTACTCCAAAGAGGCAAGTGCACTCGAATGTTTATAGCAGCAATGTCCACAATAACCAACCAATGCAAAGAACCTAGATGCCCATCAAAAGATGAATGTATAAAGAAGATGTGGTATATATACACAATAGAATACTATGCAGCCTGCAAAAGAAATGACATCTTGCCATTTTTGACCACGTGAATTTATCTAGAGGGTATTATGCTTAGCAAAAAAAAAAATAATAATAATAAAACTATCTGAGAAAGACAACTATCATATGATCTTCTTGATATGAGGAAGTGGTGATGGAATGTGGGGTGATGGGGGTAGGAAAAGAATAAATGAAAGTACATGGGATTGAGAGGGAGACAAACAATAAAAGACTCAATCTCAAAAAACTGACTGAGGATTGCTGGGGTGTGGGGACTGGAGAGGGTGGTGGGAAAATGGATATTGGGGAGGGTATATGCTAGGATGAGTGCTATAAAATGTATAAACCTGGTGATTCACAGACTTTAACCACTGGGGCTAAAAATAGGTTATATGTTTATTAAACAAATTAATTTATTATTATTTTCAAAAGAATGCTTGGATCAACCAGGGGATCAAAGAAGAACTGAAACAATTCATGGAAAACGATGAGAATGTAGACACTTCAGTCCAAAACCTATGGGATACAACAAAGGCGGACTGAAGGGGGAAATACATAGCCATCCAAGATTTCCTCAAAAAAAAAAAAAAAAAAAGGAAAAATCCACAATTCCTCAGCTGTCACTACACGTTAAAGAACTGGAGAATCAACAACAAATAAAACCATCTTCACACATAAGAAGAGAAATAATCAAGATTAGAGCAGAGATCAATGAGGTATAAACCAGAGATATAGTAGAATGTATCAATAAAACTAAAGCTGTTTTTTTTGAAAGAAGCAATAAGATCGACAAACCATTGGCAACACTAAAAAGAAAAGAGAGAAAACCCAAATTAATAAAATCATGAATGAAAAGTGAGAGATCACAACTAACACCAGGGAAGTAGAAACCATCATTAGAAGTTATTATGAACAGTTATATGGAAGGATGCTTTCCATGGAAACTATAAAGTCCTAAAATTGACCAGGAAGAAATTGACAACCTGAATAGACCAATATCGTGTAATAATATTGAAGCAGTGATCAAATATCTCCCAAAAAAACAAGAGCCCAGGACCTCACGGATTCAATTGCGAATTCTACCAAACTTTCAGAAAGAAATAACAACTATTCTCCTGAAGCTGTTTCAAAAAATTGAAGTAGAAGGAAAACTTCCCAACCCTTTCTATGAATCCAGCATTAGCCTGATCCCCAACCAGGCCAAAGATCCTACCTAAAAGGAGAATTTTAGACCAATATCACTGATGAAAATAGATGCTATGATTCTCAACAAGATATTAGCAAACAGGATTCAACAACACATTAAGAAGATTACCCACCCTGAGCAGGTGGGACTCATCTCTGGGCTACAAGGATTGGTCAGCATTCAAAAATCAATCAATGTCATAGAACAAATCAATAAGAAAAGAGAGAAGAACCCCATGGTCGTCTCAATTGATGCAGAAAAAGATTTGACAAAATCCAGCATCTGTTCCTGATTAAAATTCTTCAAAGTATAGGGATAGAGGGAACATTCCTGAACTTCATCAAATCTATCTATGAAAGACCCACAGCAAATATCATCCTCAATTGGTAAAAGCTTGTAGATTTCCCATTGAGTCAGGAACAGATGGATGCCCACTCTCACCACTCTTGTTAAACATAGTATAAAGAGTTCTATCAACAGCAATCCAACAACAAAGAGAAATAAAAAGTATCCAAATTGGCAATAAAGAATTTAAACTCTTTTTTTTTCGCAGATGAGATGATACTTTATATGGAAAACCCAAAAGACCCCACCGCCAAACTACTAGAACTCATACAGCAATTCAGCAAACAGGCAGGATACAAAGTCAATGTACATAAATCAGTGGCTTTCTTATACACTAACAATAAACATACATAAAGGGAATTTAAACAATGTATTCCATTTACTATAGCACCAAGAACCATAAGATAAGTGGTAATAAACCTAACCAAAAAAGTAAAGGATCTGTACTCAAGGAATTGCATAACACTCATGAAAAAATTGAAGAAGACACAAAAAGAGGAAGACCATTTCATATTCTTGGATCAGAAGAATAAACATAGTGAAAATGTCTATACTGTCTAGAGCAATCTATCCTCTTAATGCCATTCCGATAAAAATTCCACCGGTAGTTATCAAAGAGTTGGAGCAAATAATCCTAAAATTAGTATGGAATCAGAAGAACCCCCAAATTGCTGAGGAAATGTTGAAAAACAAAAATAAAGCTTGGGCCCTCACGTTAACTGATTCCCAGTTTTACTACAAAGCTGTGATCACCAAGACACATTGATACTGGCTTAAAGACGGACACATTGACCTTAAGAACAGAGTAGAGACCCAGATATGGACCTTGAAATCTATGGGCAAATAATCTTCCACTGTATAGTGGAAAATATACAATCTCTTCAATAAAAGGTGTTGGGAAAACTGGACAACTATATATAGAAAAATAAAATTCAATAATTCTCTTACACCCTATACAAAGGTAACTCAAAATGGATAAAAGACTGAAATGTGAGACAGGAATCCATCAGATTCCTAGAGGAGAACATAGGCAGTAACCTCTTCGATATCAGCCACAGCAACTTCATTCTATATATGGCTGCAAAGGCAAAGGAAACAAAGTGAAAATGAACTTTTGGAACTTCATCAAGATCAAAAGCTTATACACGGCAAAGGAAACAATCAACAACAACAACAAAACTGAGGCAAAACGTGGAATGGGGAGAAAATATTTCCAAATGACAGTACAGAAAAATGGTTTATATCCAGGTTCTATAATGAACTCCTCAAACTCAACACACAAAGAACAGACAATCATATAAAAAATAGGCAGAAGATATGAACAGACATTTAACCAATGAAGACATAAAAATGGCTATCAGACACATGAAAAAATGTTCATCATCACTAGCCATCAGGGAGTTTCAAATGAAAACCAATTGAGATCACCAGTTAGAATGGCCAAAAAACAAGATGGGAACAGCATGTGATGGAGAGGATGGGGAGAATGAGGAGCCCTCTTACACTGTTGGTGGGAATACACATTATTGCAGCAACTTTGGAGAATGGGGTAGAGATTCCTCAAGAAGAAGAAAATAGAAATTCCCTATGACTCTGCCATTGCACTACTGGGTCTTTACCAAAGATACAGATGTAATGAAAAGAAGGGCCATTTGTACCCCAATGTTTATAGCAGCAATGACTATGGTCGCCAAACTGTAGAGAGACCCAAAGTGCCCTTCAATGGAAGAATGGATAAGAAATATGTGGTCCATTTACACTAAGGACTATTATGCTTTCCTCAGAAAGGATAAATACCCAAGTTTTGTAGTAACATGGACGGGACTGGAAGAGATTTTGCTGAATGAAACAAGTCAAGAAGAGAGAATCAATTATCCTATGGTTTCACTTATTTGTGGAGCATCACGAATAACATGGAGGACAAGGGGAGATGGAGAGGAGAAGGGATTTGAGGGAAATTGAAAGGGGAGGTGAACAATGAGAAACTATAGACTCTGTAAAACAATCTGAGGGTTCTGAAGGGTCGTGGGGTGGGAGGATGAGGGAACCAGGTTGTGGGTATTAGAGAGGGCATGGATTGCATGGAGCAAGATAGGGTTTGAATTCTCTTCTATTAATTGCAACTGGATTTGGAATACAGCACACGATATGTAATAGACAATGCTGGGTCTGCCCTATGGAACAACTTCTCCTATGGTCCTCAAAGATACATCTTATGCATGTTTCCCCAAAACTCAGGTGGTCTAGAGATCCCGTGATGATGTCAGTTATTCCTTCCCACCTTTCAATCCCTATGATCTGTTCTGTGCTTAAAGTGGATATCGTAGTCCCCAAGAATATTGGATTTTGGTCCCCATCTCCCTTCCTTTCTGTTAATATTCCTCCAACATCTAGATACACCCAGGTTGGTGGTATATATGATGAAAATTCTTCCAAGTGTCTTATGTTTGGATGCTCCATCAAGACTAAACAGCTTCTGATAATTTTTGTCTCTGGAAGGCATAAAATCTCTCTATCTGCCATAGGCACATTCGCTTTGGCTCTCTTCTCCTTGATAATTGCATATCCTATGTCTCCCCCAGTTCTTCCCTTTCAATCTATTTGCATCTTTATAGCCAAAGGACATCTCCTATGGCCAACAGAAGGTCAAGTTTCGTTTATGTTGTTTTCATGTTGACCTTTTTTTGCATATTTTAAAAATTTTCATCCTTCCAACAATCTTTGTATAGGGATAGAAAAATTTAGTCCTGAATAATTGATCTAATTATTGATAGGTAAGGAGTTAACTTTCTAATGTTGGTTCATTTCTGACTTGTATTCTCTGTGCCTTTCACCTTTATGGTATTTTCTTTGGGATTTGCTTCTTTTATTGTGATTCCTCACTTGCTCCCCATCTTTCGTGTGTCTTATCTGTGGTGGGTGTGTGTTTTGTCTGTGTTTGTTTCATATAACACGTAAAATTAAATTTCAAGAGATAATAACTCGATCTAAAATGCATAACAATTCAATTTCTTATGCCTTGAAAACTCACATTCCATCACTTTCAGCCAAATTTTGTACAAGTTATGTCCCATTTATGCCTCTTTTATAAACACATATTCTCACTAACCGGCTTCAAGCAAACACACAATTTTGTGTGCCTGGTTAGAGTCATATTGTTTGTACTTTTTCCCCCCTGCTTTTTCAAATGTTTCTTGACTACGATGAGAGTGTAAAATTGTTATTTGTATTTCTGAGACTGAGAGATGTGATGTAGCCCAATGCTCAACAAAACTCTACCACATGAAGCTAGTGGCAAGAATTCGTTCTTGATTATAACTGTAAGAATCTGTGGTGCCTATGGAGGACAGATTTAATAGTATTTTCTGAGAACTCCAGGCTTGTCTTCAGCCATGAACACAAACTGAAGATTACCACATATAATGAAATATGGTGGAAAATGACCTGAAGCATACGAAACTCCACAGTAAAAGAAAAAAGTAATCCCAGAGAATATGTGAGAAGATTTGAGACATGGCTTAGGGGATATGTTGTCGTTGGTACTTCAGAGTGCAGTGAGTCAATGAAAAAGGTAAAGCCACAGGAGAGAGGAGTACACATTGGGAACCAACATGATGCATATATCCTAAAGCCATTGCCTTTGACCAGCCGAGGGTCTGAATGGCACAAGTTCTTGCCAACAAAGAATCTTATTGCCCAGAGATTTCAGATCAGCCTACTTGGCAGACATCGACTCAATAGCACATTGTGTTTCTATTGGACAGGACACCACCAAACTACCAGGTGCAGACAGCCAAGAAACCATGATCAGAGACAATGCCAGAAAACATAGTGGGAAAATGGTGGGTTCTGACAGTGCATCCATGAGAGGCAGGGTTCATGGAGATGACTCGATGGGGGCATAATAAACTTGGGGTTTTCGCACCAGGAGCATAAAGACTGAGTTAATGGCCAAAGACAGGACGGTGAGGACATTTCCTGCCTAACCTGCAAGCAAGGAGTTCCAACTGTGAAACACTGGGGGGGCAGCCTTCTAAGTCCAAGTTGCTTATCTAGGGGAACAGACTCTCCAATAGAAGACAAGAAGAAAGCCCTGCCCACATACTCTCTCATGACCACAACATTCTGCAGGCTTCATTCTGTTGTGTTGGTTGAATGTTTCCTTTCACAGGCACACCAGAGCCCACCAAGATAATCGTCACACTATTCAGCCTAGACTTCAAAAACTCTGAACAGCAGGCAGGAGAGCCTCTGCGTATGACTGGCTTCAAGGACAGGGGACAGCAACAACACAACAGCAGAGGGTATGCATGAAACACCCACCTGAGAATCCCAAAAGGGCCATTTCTTGGGCACTCCATGATCTCTTCTTTTAAAGATATTACGCTCAGGCTATAAAAGAGAATGGGCTTTTCAAATACTGAGAAGAAGACAGAGAACTGTATCTAATGCAAAGATGGAAAAATCAATTGATGACGAGGTAAAAGAACAAGAAATGACCATGTCCAGGCAGTCAAGGGAAACCTTTGCATGTAACGTGCCTGATGGAGGATTGAGAGCAGCAGCCAGAATACTCACTATACATCAGAAAAATCAGAAGTCATCAGGGAGTCTTGAACCACACAAATATAAAGTGATAAAAATAATATAAATAAAATAAAATAAAATAAAATAACATAAAATAAAATAAAAAAGAGTCCTGGATGAAAAGATAGATAGCAGATTGAATTGAATGCAAATACGTAAAGATATGTAAAGATAATTAAAATACACTTCTTTCCTTTTCTCTGTCTGTCTTCATCTGGTTTTGAAAGTTACAGATTGTTTTTCTTTTAATTTATTTGTTATTTGAGGAAGCATGCCTATCATCCTTCATTCGTTTTTGACAGAATATTCATGAATGCTTTCATTCCATATACAACCTAGTGATTATGATAATATATGTCACAACTCCTCAACACCAGTTCCCTCATTCCTTACATGTCATTCTTTTCTGCAACCCACAGCTTGGTTCTCAGAGTCCTGAGTCATTGCTGGTTTGTCTCCTTCTCTGACTTATTCCCCTTCTGGTTTCCCTTCCTTTCTAAGGGCCATGGCATTCCTCCTAGGGCACATGCAAGAAAAGTCATATGATACTTCCATTTGTCTGCTTGCTTTTTTCATTTTGCATCATTCAGTCATGTGGCATTCATGTCAATGCAAGTACCAGGGTTTCATCGTCCCTGAGGGCAAAAGAATACTGTGTTGTCAACATGGTCCACACCTTCTTTATCTACTAGTCATTGCAAGAGCATTGTGGCTCATTCCACAGTTCTGCTCGAGTGGGCATTGCATGCCATTGATATAGACCATTCCACTTTCTCAGATTAAGATATTTGGTCAACATGGGTATACCCAATGCCACAGCAGATAGAGTTAACTAATGATGACAAGGTGTGCTGTCCAAGGCTCTTCCTTAAGCGTTAGCTCTCATGCAGAATGTCACTCTACTTGAAGCCTTTGTAAAAGTGTTTAAATTAAAGCCGAGTAGACAGAACCCTATTCCCTTATGACTAGTGTTTCAGAACACTAGGAGATTAGGACAGGCATCACAATACATCCATGCCCTAACATTTTCTTGAAAACAGACTTTCCGTCTCTTAGTCTTCACTGACTCATAGGGGAAAGACACTGACAAAGGACCCTCTCACTCACAGGATCACAAACCCCACGGAAGGCTATTGATAGCCAAGATGCTTCACTGTTTCTTGAGATCTCTAGAAATTGAAGTGGAAATTGTAACACCTGGCCATTTCTGGAGAAATATTGGCCTTAACGATGGTATACCGAAGCTCATTCTCTTTACTCTTTGTCTAGAAAGGGAAAGAGGGACATTAACACAAAGACAACCTGAGTTTTTGATTAGGCTCAGAGGACTGTTTTTTAGTTCTTCCCGGGCTTCCTACCTAAAGACATAGGACTCAAAGGTCATGAAACAGGGACTGCTGCTTCAGTAATGCCAGCATCTGTGATGTCACAAAGCTTTGAAGACATAGAAAACACTCCTGATAACTACACTTGCCTGGAGTAGTCATGTGTCGGCCAAAAGTATCCCAAGCACTCCCAAACCACTGGATCCGCCTGGGTCTCTCACTAAGGCAGTTTGCAAAGCGAGTTGTCACCTTTTCCATGGCCGAATTTGTAGTTTGGCCATGACTACCAGCACTGGCCCTCTGACTCCGAAGAAATGCAAGGATTCAGCATTTCATCTTACCCATGAAAGACCAAGAAACAATCAGGCTGCAGTCAAAGCCTAAGGGTTAGAACTCCGCACCCTGCACATGGGTATGGTCCTACCACCCAATCAGGGCACTTCTGTCCAGGAAAAGGGCCACCCAAGGAAAGTTTAAATGAAATTCCTGCAACCATGCCAAAGACAGGTCTGAAGTCTTCAACAGTGAGGACTTGAGTACTTCTAGCGTTTCAAGAAATCATGCTAAAACTACCTCCCAAACTTCAAAACTGACCAAGCACCAAAGTCAGACTCTCCACCCTCGGACCTTAGGTCCAATAAGGACTCATGCACTTGGTGTTACAGGAGCAAACATGGAGGATGTTGGAAGAGATCCATAGCCCTATTAGAGCCATCTGAAAGACTTTCATGCCTGTTACAGGATGACAACTTGTATCTCCAAAAGGACACATTGAAGAGATTTCGAATGTCGAATGTCTAAGAACCTTGAGCATTCCCACAGGGTGGTGCAGTTACCCTATGGGGAGCTGCATGGAGATGTGGCAGGACAAGACTGCCTTAACCCTCCAATTACCATCCAACAAATGGTATGAAGTGATTAGCAAACAGTGTCTCTTGCAGAATATAGGCATAACCTAATAGATCCAGGAGACGAGGAACAATGTATAAACAAGGGGCCATTACACCAGGTCAGACTATGAAGCTACAGGTTTGTGAGAAGATACAGGAAGACAAAAACAAAACAAAACACACACACACACACACACACACACACACACACACACACACACTAACAATAAGAACAAAAAAGCTCATAGCCAAGGTCTGGCATTTTAGGATGGTTCTCTGTACCAGGCTGCATTCCATAGGGACCTAGGTCCAAATTACCCTGTTCTGTTTTTTCTTTTTTTTTTCAAACTATGCACATGCACGTATTTGACAGAGAAACAGAGAGATCACAATGAGGTGGTGGAGCTTGAGAGAGAGAACCTGACTTGCCCCTCAGAAGGGAACCTGAGACCAGAGTCAATGCCATGGCCCTGGGATCATGAGATGAGAGAAGGCCATCTCTGAACTGATGGACACACTCTGGACCCAGTCTTTCTCTTCTGAACACCTCTTAGTTCTAGGCAAGAACCACTGCTCTGTCTTTTTCAGCAATTCAGGGGATGCAGATTTTGGCTTGGGTTGGTGTTGCTTGAGTTATCTGACCTGCTTTGAAGCTGATGTAGCTTGTTCCCTTGAAGTCAGTGATTGACTATGGAAAAACTACTCTCCCACGCATATTTGGGTACATACAATTTCTCCATGTAGATTTTTTTGGGGAATGATACTATGTTTTGTGTTGCTCCGCTTCAGTGGTTGGGAGTCCTCTTTGCCCCTGAATCTGGATCACTGCTTCTGATCTCAGAAGAGGGACATTTTCTGAGTGATTTATCAAAAAAAAAAAAAAAAGAAAAAAGAAATGTTCAGCCGTCTTCTTTTCTCTTGCTCCTAGTTCTCATAAAATAAGCACATCTTTCCATTCCTTGGAATAGATGATTCCCTAAGCTCATTGTCATGTTCAATCATTCTTCCTTCTCTCTTTGGATTTGCTTTCTTATTTTCCAGTATTATTCTTTCAAGTGAATAATTTTATCCTCAGATTCTGTCAGCTTTTTTGGATTTACATCCAATCCGCTACCCATCTTTTCATCATGAACTCTTTATATTATCTTTTTTTAATCAGTTTTATCTCTGTGCTTAAAGACTTCCTGATGTCTTCTGTATTTTTTTTTTTATGTACAGGGAGTATCCTGGCTATAGAGTTCGATCCTCCATTGGGCGTGACACATGTAGAGGTTTCACTCGTATTGCATGGCCATGATCAATTTTTGTTTCTCTTCCTTGGCATCAATTGATACTTCCATCTTTGAATAGTATCTAAATCTCTGTCTTCTTCTCTGTACTCAAAATCCAATTCTGTTTTCTAGCCTGAGAGTAATTTATTTAGGAAGAAGAGGTGGTGGAGTGCCCAAGGGCTGGCCATTGAGAGAGTCTAAGGTGTGTGTGTGTGTGGCATGCATGCCCTTTGATGTTGTGTTGTTGCTTTCCCCCTGTATTAGAGGCCAGTTATCTTCAGGGGCTCTAGTTTCCTGCCATTTGATGTGTTTGGTGTCTGGGCTGAATATGCTGAGGTTTAGCTTGCTGTGCTCTGGTGTGCCCTTGAAAGGAGACATTCTACCAACTCAACAGAATGAAGGCTTACAGAGTGTAATGGCCAAAAGAGAGGTTGAGGGCAGGGCTTTCTTCCAGTCCACTACAGGAGAGTCTGCTTTCCTGGGACTAAGCAACTTGGACTGAGGAAAGCATCCCAAAGAGTTCCAGTTCTTGGGATTTCGTGTTTACAGGTTACGCAGCTAATATCTTCATCGTCAATTTTTCCACTGTTTCTCCTGGTATTGTCTCTGATTATGGTTTCCAGTCTGTCTGCATATGGTTCCTTGTTGGTGTCCTCTCCAGGAGAAACCCAGTGTTCTCTTGAGTCAATGTTTGCCAAGCCTGCTGATATGAAATCTCCAGGATTCAAGACCCTTTGTTGGCAAGATGCATGCAATGCAGACCCTCTGCTGGTCACAACTAATGACATTCGGAAATATGCTCCTTGTGAGTTCCCAGTATGCTCCACTCTCCTTTGCCTTTGTCCTTTGCATTGGCTCACTGCCCTCTGAAGCACCAACTGCCAATGTCTTCTTAAGCCATGTCTCCAATCGTCTCCCCTAGTTTCTGCAACTTATTTTCCCTTTTGCCATGGAGTTTAGTTTGTAGGCTTCAGTTCAGTTTCCACCAAGTTGTAGATGATGTGGTAATCCTCCACTTGTGTTCATGACTGAAGAAAGCGTTGAGTTCTCAGACACTACTACCATCTCACTGTCCTCCAAAGGTACCTCGGATTCTTACTGAGTAGTTAGAAAGAATGAATTCTTGCCACTTGCCCCATGTGGCAGTGTTATGGAGAGCATTGGGCTATGTCACACCTATCAGTCTCAGAATGACAAATAACATACGATTTTACTCTCTCATATTAGTCAAGAAATATGTGAAAAAGCATAGGAAAAATGTACAAACAAGACAACTCTAAACAGGCACACAAAATATGGCGTTTGTTTGAAGGTAGGTTTCTTAGAATATGTGTTTATAAAAGAGGACTACCTGGGACATACTTTGTAGGATATGTGGCTGAAAGTGATGGATTCTGAATTTTCAAAGCATGTCAAATTGGATTGTTATCCAAAGAAGACCAACTTACTACCTCTTCAAATTTAATTATAAATGTTATGTGAAACACACACAGACAAATACACACACACACTCACACACAGATAAGATGCACAAAAGATGGGGACAAAGAGAGGAATCACAATAAAGGAAGCAAACACCAAATAAAATTATATACACGGGAAAGGCACAGAGAATCCAAGTCAGAAATCAACCAAAATGAGAATGTTTACTCCTAACCTATTAATAATTAGTTCAACTATTCAGGACTAAATTCTCCCATCACTACAAACAGATTGTTGAACTGGATGAAAATTTAAAAAAAAAAAAAAAAGAAAAAGAAATAAAGGATAAAAAAAAAAAAAGGCGAAACTGTCCACAAGAAAACAACAAAAAGTAAACGAGCTCGATCTTCTGTTACCCATAGGAGATTTCCAAAGAATATAAAGATACACATATCTTGAAAGTGAAGGAATTGGGAAGATATAGGTTATGCAAATGACAAAGAGAAGGAAGCCAAAGAGATTGTGCCTATGGCAGATAGAGAGATTTTATAACATTGAGAGACAAAAGATTACCGGAATGTGTTTTGTCTTGATGGAGCATCAAGACATAAGAAACTTGAGAGACTTGCCAATATATACACCACCAACATGGATGTATCTAAATGTTAAAACCATATTAAAAGAAAGGAAGGGAGACGGGGTCCTCAATCCAATAATGTTGGGAACTACGATATCCTATTTCAACACAGTACAGATCATCCAGACGCAAAGATGGTAAGGAGTAACAGACATCATCATGGAGTCTCTAGACCACCTGACCACATGCATAAAATTTTGTCTCTGAGGACCATAAGAGAAGTTCTTCCAAAGGGCAGATCTAACTTTGTGTATTACAGATAGTGTGCTGGAGTCCAAATCAAGTCGTAATTAATGGAAGTATATTAAGTGAAAGAATGGAAGAATAAGTATCTTGTATACTTATGACTATGAAGGTATGAAAACGGAAAGAAATCACTTATGAATGTGAAACAAACCCAGACACTAGTAGGTGGAAAACACAACACACTACTAAACTAGCAATGAATCAAAGAAAGAACATCCAAAGGAAGATCAGACAGTGCCATGAAATAAGGAAAGCCAAGAAACTTAACCTATATTGTTTCCCCATAAAATGTTTTCGGGATGGTGTGAAAACATTTTATGGGGAAACAATATAGGTTAAACGCGTGTATTTCCAAAAATTAAAAACAAGGGAAAATAGCGACCTAACTGGATGCCATAAGGAATAATAATAAGAAGAAGAACCAAACAGAAAAAATGAAATACTACATTTGACTATAGAAATAAAGGAAACACAAACAAACCAAAAGGAAAAAATCAAAAGAACTCAAACGTCACTTTTGAAAACTTTAATAAACTAGGGAAGCCATTACCTGAATAAAACAGGGAGATAAGCACACAGCTTAAAGTATAAATCCACATGACTGCTGATAGAAAAAAAAAAAAAAAACCTGAAATACTCCTCTACACAATTTATGCCAGCAAATCCAAGAACTGAGAGAAAAGAATTTATTCCAAGACACATATCAACTCCCAAGTTTAGGTCAGTAAATCTACAAAATCTGAGCTCTCTAGTAGTAACTAAAGCATTTGAAGCAGTAATCAAACCTCTGCCCCACACAGAAGGCTAGGTCCAAATAATTTTCCTGAGCAACTCTTCTAGACATTTAATGAAGGGAAGGTTGTTTCTTCTATTGATTCCAGAAATGGAGGCAGGGAGACTCTAGTTTACAATTATAAAGACCCAATTCAGTTAAAGACACTATAGGAAATAAATTACATGCCATTTCAATAAGTAAATATAATAAAATTATAATTCTTTCCTTTTCTCTGTCTCTCCTCATCTAGTTTTGCAAAGGCCAGATTGTTTTTTTTTTTAATATTTTTTGTTCTGTTGAAACCAGCCTATCTACTGTCATTCGTTTTTGACTGAGTATTAACGGATGTTTCAGTTCCATATATGACCTAGTGCTCCTTTTAATATATGCCATACTCCTCAACAACCATTATCCAGTTCCCTCATTCCCTAAATAACTATCTTTTCTGTAACCCATAGCTTGGTTCTCAGAACCTGAGTCACCCCTGGTTTGTCTCATTCTCTGATTTATTCCCCTTCTGGTTTCCCTTTCTTTTTAAGGGCCATGGCATTCCTCCTAGGGCACATGCAAGAGAAGTCATATGATATTTCCATTTGTCTGCTTGCTTTTTTCATTTTGCATCATTCAGTCATGTGGCATTCATGTCAATGCAAGTACCAGGGTTTCATCGTCCCTGAGGGCAAAAGAATACTGTGTTGTCAACATGGCCCACACCTTCTTTATCTACTAGTCATTGCAAGAGCATTGTGGCTCATTCCACAGTTCTGCTCGAGTGGGCATTGCATGCCATTGATATAGACCATTCCACTTTCTCAGATTAAGATATTTGGTCAACATGGGTATACCCAATGCCACAGCAGATAGAGTTAACTAATGATGACAAGGTGTGCTGTCCAAGGCTCTTCCTTAAGCGTTAGCTCTCATGCAGAATGTCACTCTACTTGAAGCCTTTGTAAAAGTGTTTAAATTAAAGCCGAGTAGACAGAACCCTATTCCCTTATGACTAGTGTTTCAAAACACTAGGAGATTAGGACAGGCATCACAATACATCCATGCCCTAACATTTTCTTGAAAACAGACTTTCCGTCTCTTAGTCTTCACTGACTCATAGGAGAAAGACACTGACAAAGGACCCTCTCACTCACAGGATCACAAACCCTATGGAAGGCTATTGATAGCCAAGATGCCTCACTGTTTCTTGAGATCTCTAGAAATTAAAGTGGAAATTATAACACCTGATGATTTCTGGAGAAATATTGGCCTTAAGGATGGTATACTGAAGGTCATTCTCTTTACTCTTTGTCTAGAAAGGGAAAGTGGGACATTAACACAAAGACAACCTGAGTTTTTGATTAGGCTCAGAGGACAGTTTTTTAGTTATTCCGGGGTTCCTACCTAAAGCAATAGGACTCAAAGGTCATGAAACAGGGACTGCTGCTTCAGTGAAGCCAGCTTCTGTGATGTCACAAAGCTTTGAAGACATAAAGAACACTCCTGATAACTACACTTGCCTGGAGTAGTCATGTGTGGGCCAAAAGTATCCCAAGCATTCCCAAACCACTGGAGCCGCCTGGGTGTCTCACCAAGGCAGTTTGCAAAGCGAATTGTTGCATGGCCGATTTTGAAGTTTGGTCATGACTATCAGCACCGGCCCTCTGGACTCCGAAGAAATGCAAGGATTCAGCATTCCATCTTACCCATGAAAGACCAAGAAACAATCAGGCTGCAATCAAGCCTAAGGGTTAGAACTCTGCACCCTGCACATGGGTATGGTCCTCCACCCAATCAGGGCACTTCTGTCTAGGAAAAGGGCCACCCAAGGAAAGTTTAAATGGAACGCCTGCAACCATGCCAAAGACAGGTCTGAAGTCTTCAACAGTGAGGACTTGAGTACTTCTAGCATTTCAAGAAATCATGCTAAAACTACCTCCCAAACTTCAAAACTGACCAAGCACCAAAGTCAGACTCTCCACCCTCGGACCTTAGGTCCAAGAAAGACTCATGCACTTGGTGTTACAGGAGCAAACAAGGAGGATGTTGGAAGAGAGCCATAGCCCTATGAGAGCCATCTGAAAGACTTTTATGCATGTTTCATGCCTGTTTCAGGATGACAACTTGTATCTCCAAAAGGACACATTGAAGAGATTTTGAATGTCGAATGTCTAAGAACCTTGAGCATTCCCACAGGGTGGTGCAGTTACCCTATGGGGAGCTGCATGGAGATGTGGCAGGACAAGACTGCCTTAACCCTCCAATTACCATCCAAAAAATGGTATGAAGTGATTAGCAAACAGTGCCTCTTGCAGAATATAGGGATAATCTAATGGATCCAGGAGAGGAGGAACAATGCATATACAAGGGGCCATTACACCAGGTCAGACTATGATGCTACAGGTTTGTGTGAAGATACAGGAAGACAAAAACAAAACAAAACAAAACACAGCACACACACACACACACACACACACACACACACACACACACACTAAGAACAAAAAAGCTCATAGCCAAGGTCTGGCATTTTAGGATGGTTCTCTGTACCAGGCTGCATTTCATAGGGACCTAGGTCCAAATTAAATAAAACCTCTTCTGGCCCCATTGAATCCTTGTACCCTGGTTCTGTTTTTTTTTTTTTTTTCAAATGATGCACATGCACGTATTTGACAAAGAAACAGAGAGATCACAATGAGGTGGTGGATCTTGAGAGAGAGAACCTGACTTGCCCCTGAGAAGGGAACCTGAGACCAGAGTCGATGCCATGGCCCTGGGATCAGGAGATGAGAGAAGGCCATCTCTGCACTGATGGACACACTCTGGACCCAGTCTTTCTCTTCTGAATACCTCCGAGTTCTAGGCAAGAACCACTGCTCTGTCTTTTTCAGCAATTCAGGGGATGCAGATTTTGGCTTGGGCTGGTGTTGATTGAGTTTTCTGACCTGCTTAGAAGCTGGTGTAGCTTGTTTCCTTGAAGTCAGTGATTGACTATGGACAAACTACTCTCCCACGCATATTTGGGAACATAAAATTCCTCCATTGTAAATTTTGCTTGGGGAATTTTGTCATGTGGTCTCATATATTCAACTGTGTGCTTGTCTCCATGTTTTATGCAGGTAATGGCTCTTCCAGTTTGTTAATGTTTTCAGTACTGACGTGTGAGTTCACCTGATTATTTCCTATGTGTTTGTTTGTATTTCTTTTATTTTGATGACAGTATGTATTATTTATTTTTTTTAATTGGATAATTATGGAGTTTGTTTCGTCTTTTCCTAGTTCTTTATGGCATCCAGATTGTTTGCTTTTTTTCGGTGTTTTTTATTTTAAAAATACATGCATTTAAACATATATTCCTCCTCGTAGTATGTTTTGGCATCACCCCATAAGTTTCTTGACTTTTTTTTTTTTGTTGTTCATGGCACTTTCTGATTTTCCTTTTAATTTTCTTTCTTTGATTCATTACTATTTTGCGAGTGTGTTTGCTTTCCAGCTATTAGTGTCTGGCTGTGTTTCAATTTGAAAATGATTTCTTTCCATTTTCATACCTTCGTGGTCATAAGTATACAAGATGAGATTTGAATTCTCTTTCATTAATTACGGCTTGATTTGGCACAAGCACACGATCTGTGATAGACAAAAATAAGTCTGCCCTTGGGAAGAACTTGTCTTATGATTTTCAGCGACATAATCTTATGCATGTTTCCCCAAAGCTCAGGTGTTCTAGAGAGCCCATGAGGACGTCTGTTATTTCTTACCACCTTTCCATCCGGATGATCTGTCCTGTGCTGAATGTGGGTATCGTAGTCCCCAAAAATATTAGATTGGGGTCCCCGTCTCCCTACCTTTCTGTTAATATGCTTCCAATATTTAGATACACCAATATTGGTGGTGTATATATTGGCAATTTTTCCAAGTTTCTGATGTTTTGATGTTCCATTTAGACTAAACACCTTCCGGTAATCTTTCGTCTCTCGAAGGCAGAAAATCTCTCTAACTGCCATAGGCACAATCACATTGGCTCTCTTCTCCTTGCTAATTGCATAACCAATGTCTTCCATATTTGTTCACTTTCAAGCGAAGTATAACTTTAGAGTTGAAGGAAATCTCCTATGGCCAACAGAAAGTTGAGCTTGTACAGTTTTTGTGGTTTTCTTGTGGACCATTTTTGCCCTTTATTTCCTTTTCTTAAAAATTTTCATCCAAAAAAAAAATTTCATCCAGTACAACAATCTGTTTGTAGTGACAGAAGAATTTAGTCCTGAATACCTGAACTAATCATTGATAGTTAAGAACTTAACTTTCTCATTTTGGTATGTTTCTGACCTGAATTCTATGTGCCTTTCCCCTTGATGATATTTACTTCGTGTTTTTTGACCCTTAGTGTGATTTCTAACACCATCCCCATATTCTGTGTGTTTTATCTGGGTGAGTGTGTGTGTGTGTTGTCTGATTAGGTTTCACGTAACACTAATAATTAAATTTCAAGAGGTAGGAAGTCAGGCTTTTATGGAGAGAAGTTCAATTTGACATGCCTTTAGAACTCACATTTTTTCAGTTTCAGCCAAATTTCCTACAAAGAATGTCATCTCTTGTCCTCTTTGATAATCTCTTATTCTCACAAATCTGCCTTCAAACAAACACCAAATTTTTGGTGCCTGGTTAGAATTGTATTATTTGTCCCTTTTTCCCTTACTTTTTCACATGTTTCTTGTTAAATGAAAGAGTGAAATCATATGCTATTTGTCTTTCTGAGACTGATAGATGTGACGTAGCACATTTCTCTGCACAACACTGTCATAGGAGCCAAGTAGCAATAATTCATTCTTGCTTATGCCTCACTAAGAATCTGTGGTGCCTTTGGAAGACAGTGAGATTGTAGTAGTATCTGAGAACTCCAGGTTTGTCCTCAGCCATGAACACAACTGGAAGATTACCACATCGACTGCAACTTGGCAGAAATTGACCTAAAGCCTACGAAGTAAACTCCACAGTGAAAGAGAAAAGAAGTCACAGAGACTATAGGAGAAGATTGGAGACATTCCTTTGGGAAAGTTGGTTGTTGGTGCTGCAGAAGGTAGGGAGCCAATGCAAAAACCAAAACACAGGAAAGCGGAGCACACTGGGAACCAACAAGGAACCAACCCATTGGCTGTGACCAGCAGAGTGTCTGAATGGCATAAGTTCTTGTGAACAAATAGTCTTGAGGCCTGGAGATTTAAGATCAGTAGACTTGGCAGACATCAAATCGAGAGAACACCCTGTTTCTCTTGCAGAGGACACCAGCAAGCAACCAGGTTCAGACAGCTTGAATATCATCATCAGAAACAATAGAAGGAGACACAGTGGGAATTTGGTGGTTTCTGGCAGTGCATCCGTGAGAGGCTGTGTTTGTAATATTTTGATGGGAGCACAATAAATTTTGTGCTCTCGCACCAGCAGCATAAAGACTGAGCTACGGGCCAAAGACGGGATGGTGAGGACATTACTGCCTAACGTGCCAACATGAAATCCCAACCATTGAATACAGGGTCGACTGCATTTCTCTGTGAAGTAGCTTAGTTCCAGGAGAACAGACTCTCCCATAGGGGACTAGAAGAAAGCCCTGCCCAAATGCTCTCTCCTGACCACAACCATTCTTCATGCTTTTGTTCTTTTGAGTTGGTTAAACATCTCCTTCCACAGGCACACCAGACGCCACAAGGCTAAACCAGAGCATATTCAGTGCAGAACCCAAATACACCACAGCAGGCAAGGAGAGCCTGTGCAGATGACTTGCCTCAAGGATGGGGATAGCAACAACACAACAAAAGAGGGGATGCATGTCACACACACACACCTGAGACTCCCACAATGGCCAGCCCTTGGACTCTCCATGATCTCGTCCTCCTAACGATATTACCCTCCATGTAGAAAACAGAATGCGCTTTCTAAATACAGAGAGGAATACAGAGATCTAGATACAATGCAAAGATGGAATAACCAATTGATGCTGAGGAAAAAGAACAAGAAATGATCATGGATAGGCAATCGTAGTGAAACTCTACATATTACACACCCAATGGAGGATTGAAAGCAGTGGCCAGGATACTCCTTGTATATATGAAAACATAAAAGATATCAGAGAATCTCGAACCACAGAGATAAAACAGATAAAAATAAAATAAAATAAAATAAGATTATAAATAAAATAAAATAGTTTCTGATGAAAAGTGGGTAGCATACTAGATACAAAATCCAGGAAGCTGGCAGAAGCAGATGATCAAATCAGTGACCCGGGTCAATAAGACTCGAAAATAAGGAAGCAAATCCAAAGAGAGTAGGAAGAATGTTGGAACATGACAATGAGCTTAGGGAACTCATCAACTCCAAGGAATGGGTTTTCTTGGAAAATGAGAAGTAAAGAAAAAATAGGGATAAGCATTATTTGCAAAATCAGAGCTGAAAAAGTCCCTCATCTGGGAGCAGAAACAGATATTTAGATTCAGAGGCACAGATGACTCCCATCACCATCCACAGAAGCACAGCACCACAAGACATAGTGTCATTTCCCCTGAAAAAATCTATCAAAGGAGGAATTCTCTTTACCCAAATATGTGTGGGAGAGTAGTTTGTCTATAGCCAAATCACTGACTTCAAGAGGACAAGCTATAACAGCTCTTGAAGCAGGTCGGATAGAGCAAGCAACACCAACCCAAGCCAAAATCCATATACCCTGCCTTTCTGAACAATGACAGAGCAGTGGTTCTTGGCAAGGACTAGGAGGTATTAAGAAGACAAAGATTGGGACATGGGGTATGTCCATTAGTTCAGAAGTGGCCTTCATCTCAACTCAGGATCCCAGGGTCATGACATTGACTCTGGTCTCAGGTTTCCTGCTCAGTGGCAAGTATGCTTCTCCTGCCCCAAATCCAACCCCTGTTTGTGATCTCTCTGTATCTCTGTCAAATACGTGCATGTGCATCGTTTGACAAAAAAACAGAAACAAAACCAGTGTACAGGATTCCCTGGTGTCAGAGGGTGTTTTATTTAACTTGGATCTAGGCCCCTGTCTTATACAGCCAAGTACAGAGCACCTCCCACCATCCCGCTATGCCAGATCTTTGATCGGAGGTCAATTGTTCATTATCCTCTTTTGGTCTTCCTGTATCTCCTCACCAACCTGTAGCATCCACTGTCTGTTGCGCTGTAATGGCCCCCGGTTCATATATTGTTATCCTCTCCTGGCTCCCTAAGAACTTGCCCATCTTATGCAAGAGGCACTGTTTGGTTATCGCATGAAATCATTTTGGGGATGGTAATGTGATGTTTAAAGCAGGCTTGTGCTGTAACTTCTCCTTTCAGTTTCCCAGAGGGTATCTGCAAAACCCTGAGGGAATGCTCACAGTTCTTCAGCATTCGAATCCTCTTCCTTTCGTCATGTTGGAGATACAAGTTGTCATCCTTAAAAGGCCATGTGTTCTTTCAGATGGTTTCACTTGTTCTATGGGTCTCTTCCAAAATGCTCCATGCTTGCTTCTGTGGACTCCAAGTTCATGAGTCTGTCCTGGACCAAATGTGTAGAGTGTAGAGTCTGCCTATGTTGTTTGGTCAGTTTTGAAGTTTGGGAGGCCGTTTTCGCATGATATCCAAAGCTGCAAGAGGTACTAGTGTCTCGCTGTAGAAGACTCTAGACATGTCTTTGGCATGGTTGTGGGTGTTCCTTTAAGCTTTCCTTGGGTGACCCTTTTCCTGGTCAGAAGAGACCTGATTGGGTTGGAGGACCCTCGCCATGTGCAGGGCGTGGATTTCCTCTCCTGAGGCTTTGTTTGAGGCCTTATTGTTTTTTGGTCTTTCGTGGCTAAGATGGAATGGTGGATTCTTGCCTTTCTCGGGAGTAAAGAGGGATGGTGCTGACAGTCACAATGAAAGACTACAATTTGGCCATGGAAAAGGTGACACTTACTCACTTTACACACTGCCATGGTGAGAGACCCAGGCACCTCCAACACTTTTGGAGGTCTTGGGATCCTCTTGGCCCACCCATGACTATCTCAGCCAAGTGTAGTGTGTAGTGATGAGGCGTGGGTTGATAAGGAGTGGTTGCTTTGACCTCAAATCTTCGTGACATCACAGAAGCTGGATTCACTGAAGCAGCAGTCCCACTTTCAGGAACTTTCAGTCCTATGGCTTAAGGTAGGCAGCTCCAGGATGGACAGAAAAAGGGCTCTCTGAGCCTGGTCAAGAACTCAGGTTGTCTTGTGTGTTAATGTCCCACTTCGCCTTTATACACAAAGGGAAAAGAAAAGAACATTTGGTATACCATCCTTTAGGCCAACCTTTCTCTGGAGACGGCAAGGTTTTCATATTTCCACTGGAATTTCTAGAGATATCAAAAACAGTGAGGCTTCTTGAGCATCAACTGCTATCTGTGGGGTTTGTCATCCTGTGGGTGAGAGAGTACCTCTCAACGTATTTTCCTTATGGGTCAGAGATGACTAAGGAATGGGAAGGAAAAATGTTAGGGCATGGATGTATTGTGCTTTTTGTGTCCTCATATCCTAGTGTTTGAAACATGTGTCATAAGGGGTTAGGGCTCTGTCTATCTGGCTTTACCTTAAAAACCTTTGCAAAGGCTTCAACAAGAGTAACATTCTGCATGAGAACCAACTCTTAAGGAGGAGCCCTGGACAGGAACCCTTGTCAACTAGTTAACTCCAACTTCTGTGGTAATGGGTATAGCCATGTTAACCACATCTCTTTAATCAGAGGAAAAGGAACAGCCTATATCGATGGCCTGTGTGTTTCAATCAAGCAGAACTGTGGATTGAGCTTCAATGTCCTTGCAAAGACTAGTAGATAAAAAAAGCAGTGGGCCTATTGGTCACACAGTATTCCACAGCCATCAGGGACGACGAACCCCTGGTACTTGCATTGTCATGAATGCCACCGGACTGAGTGATGCAAAGTGAAAAAGGCAAGAGACAAATAAAAATATCATATGGCTTCTCTCGTATGTGCCCCAGGAGGAATGCCATGACCCGTAGTAAAAGCAAGGAAAACTGAAAGGGAAGAAGTCAGAGAAGGAGTCAAACTGGGTGTGACTCAGGACTCTGAGAACAAAGCTGAGGGTTACAGAAAATATAGAAATGCAGGGAATGAGGGAAGAGGATAATAGGTATTGAGGATTCGTGGCAGGTATTAGAATGAGCACTAGATCTTATATGGAGCCAAAGCATCCTTGAATACTCTGTCAAAAACGGATTATGGAGGCGTCTAGATGGCAGGGAAGTAGGAGGAGGCGCCTTTTCAACCTGTACCCTAAAGCAATTGATTACCTACCAAAGAACTTCGATCACCCATGAAATCAGCCCAAGATTAGAATTATACACATCTAGATCTCTACAGAGGCAGAAGTCACCAGTGGGCAGGTAAAGTGGTATGAGAAGTGCTGACTGATATTGGAAGATGGTGGGGAGCCTCCAGAGGTGACCGGTTGGAAAGTAATACCCCAATCCGTGAGTGCCCTGCGTCTGGAGACCAGCATTAACCTGGATACTGGTTGAAAGCACTCCAAAATAGCAAAGGATTGTGGTGAGGGGGTTTGTGGGAATCGGGGCAGCTAGGAACAGGGGATTAAGTCCCCAGTCCCAGGGCACTGAGCCAGTGTGGGTGGAGAAACCAGGCCTTGTTCCCTGAGCCGCCAGCATGCCAAGACTGCGTGGGGTCTGGATCCTGTGAAGGAATGGGAGCCATGCCAGATGGCAGAATGCACGAGCCCTGCTACAGAGCTTGAGATGCGAACCCCTCAACCTCCCCTGAGAGATGTATTAAGGCCCAGCTAGCGCTCTTTGACCTGTGCCATTGTTTCAGAGCCTAAGACATACGCCAAAATCTCTCCCCTATGAGAGGTGCACCAAAGCCCAGTTGTTCCCTCTTTGCAGAGCCTGAGATGCGAGCACGACCCACATCCTCCTCTGAAAGAGGAGACTTCCATCTAAGAGTGCACGCCTGGTGCTCTTAGACCCAGAAAGAACAGGCACTCCAAGCCCAGGCCATCAGGAAAATCTCAGTGTGCGATCGCTGCTTGGAACATCTCTGGCGGTCTGAACCCGCCCAGACACCGGTCGCTGCCATGGTTTTGGGTACAAGCGAAAGATCCTGCACACCCAGGGACCACGACTTGGAACCTGCTTTGCCGGCGGCCAAGGGGAAATTTATATGGGTTCTGTAGCCACACTGAGGCTTCTTTCTGAGAGGGAGTTCAGGGTGCAATTTGCTTTCCTCTAAACTTACAAAAAACATCAAATGTGGTCAATACAAAAGGAAAAATAATAGTGAACAAACATAAAACCACTAGAGAACAAAATCCAGAAAAAAACGATTTCCTCAGAGCCCACTCCATTAGGGGGACTGGAGGAATTAACTGAGGGAGCATTGACTGAAAACTCCTGTGGCAGGCCCCTCCCACAGAAACCAAACCAGTAAAGAAAAAAAAAAAGTCTACAAAAGAATAACCACCACTATTTCATAGGACAACTTTTATTTTTAATTTATTCCCACTATTCTGGCTCATTTTTTTAATATAGATAATTTTTTAACCTAGTTACCATCACAGTGAGCTGTCCAGTACATCAAATTCATTAATAATCTTCTAACCTGAACTACATACACCTCTGTTTTCCTTTTCATTTCTATTTTTTGAATTTCTTGTTTTTATTTTAGTTTAGTTTAGTCTTGTTTATTCTTTTCTTATTTTTTATTTTCTAATATTCATATAGAGTTAAATTTCAAAGTAATACCCTTTCCCCAATCAATATTATCCCTATAGCTAAACCAATTTTTAATTCCCTTTATCTTAGAAAAGATGAATCCTTTAAAAAGATGTCAAGATACATGCAGGAAGAATCAGAACAACCTTCCTCACCCATACTGAGAATTTATAACCACTCTCCCATCTTTTCCTTCTGCCATTGTTTCTGTGTTTTTGTTTTTGTCTTCATAGTATATAAATCTTACACTTTGGGTTCTTTTCAAAGAGATTCTTCCTTTATTTGCATATTTTTTCTCTTATTATATACTTTTATCAGTCTTTTTGTTTGTCTGTTTTTGTTTGTATATCTCATAAATCTTACCATGGGGACCATTTGGGCTGAACCTTCTCTTTCATCTTCCCTTTCTTTCCTCTCTCTCCCTCTCTTCTTATTTTCTTTTTCCTTTCTTTTTTCTCTCACTTGGGTGGGGAATCCTAATAGCTCATAAATGTTCCAGGGTGGACCTTGACTGCACCATGATTGATACATCGAGATATATCTGTTCAGTCATCTCTCACCAAAATGACTAGGAAAAGAAAGGCCCAAGAGAAGAAAAATACAGATGATGGACTTTCTGCAACAGAGCTAACAGCTATTAACATAGACAATATATCAGAAAGAGAATTCAGGAGAACAATTATCCAGGCAATAGCTAGGTTGGAGAAATCCATGGATGACAAAATGGAATTTATAAGGACCGAGCTGAAAGCAACCAGACAGGATGTTCACAATGTTAGGGAGGTGCTAAAACCTACCAGGGATGAGGTTCACAAGCTACCACTGAGTTCCAATTTAATATATATACTCTCAAAGCTAGGGTAACTGAGAAAGAAGTTAGAATTAGTGATCCAGAGGACAAACAGATAGAGAGGAAGGATCAAGAGGATGCTTGGAACAAACAGCTTAGAAACCACGAAAAAAGAATCACGAAATAAATGATGCTATGAAACCTTCCAACGTCAAAGTTATTGGAATCCCTGAAAGCAAGGAGAAAAAAAGAAGTCTAGACGATATAGTGGAACAAGTTCTTCATTAAAATTTTCCCAGTCTCGAGAATGGAACCAGTATTCAAGTACTAGAGATCGATCGGTCTCCAACCAAGATTATAGATTAAAACAAAACAAAACAAAACAAAACTATCAAGGCACCTGATAGTCAAACTGAGGAATAATAATTGTAGGTATAATCTCTTGAAAGCCACTAGTACATAGAGGCTTCTTACTTACAGAGCAAGCCCATCAGAATAAAATCAGATCTGTTCACAGAGACCCCTCAAGCCAGAAAGGGCTGGTAAGATATATTCAGGGCACTTAATGAGAAGAACATGCAGTCAACAATAATTTATCCAGCAAGAATGACATTCAAAAATGGCGGAGAGATAAAGAGTTTCCATGACTGGCAAGGCATAAAAGACTGTTCCATCACCAAGGCAGTACTGCATGAAATATTAAGGGGGATTCTATAAAAGAGGAAAAATCCTAAGAAGAGCATTCGAAGAGAAATATAGAGACAATCTACAGAAAGAAAGCCCTCAAAGATCACACGATGTCAATAAAAACGTATCTATCAATAATCACTCTCAATGTGAATGGTCTAAATGCACCTATAAAATAGCACAGGGTTGCAGATTGAATAAAACGACAGAGCCCATCTATATGTTGTCTACAAGAGACTCATTTTAAACCTAAAGATACACCCAGACTGAAAGTGAAGGGATGGAGAAGAATCATTCATGTCAATGGGCCTCAAAAGAAGGCCGTGGTAGCAATTCTCATATTACATAAATTAGATTTTAAATTAAAGACTGTAGTCAGAGATACTGCAACATTTTTAAAGGTACTATCCACCAAGATGTTCTAACAATTGTAAATATGTATGCCTTCAATATGGGAGCAGCCAATTACATAAGAAAACTGTTAATCAAGATAAAGAGGCATACTGATATGGATATATTAATAGTAGGAGATCTTAACACGCCTCTCTCAGAAATAGATCATCCAAGCAGAAAATCAAAAAGGAAACAGGAGCATTGAATGACACATTGGACTAGATGGTCCTCATAGATATATACAGAACATCCCACCCTAACAACAGAATACTCATTCTTCTCAAATGCACATAGAACCTCCTCCAGAATAACCACATACTGGGTCACAAATCAATACTAAACTGATATCAAAATAGTGATATTTTTCCCTGCATATTCTCAGATCACAAAGCTTTGAAACTGGATCTCAATCACAAGGAAAAATCACAAGGTACTCAACCACCTGAATGCTAAAGAATGCTTAAGAATGCTTGGATCAACAAGGAGATCAAAGTAGAAGTGAAACAATTTATGGAAACCAATGAGAATGAAGACACCTCATTACAAAACCTATGGGATATAGGAAAGGCAGTCCTAAGGGGGAAATACACAGCCATCCAAGCCTTCCTCAAAAAATATTGTAAAATACAGAATACAGCATCTGTCTCGACACCTTGAAGAACTGGATAACCAACAACAAACCAAACCAACTCCACACAGAAGAAGGGAAATAATAAAGATTAAATCTGAGATCCATGAGGTAGAAATCAGAGATGCAGGAGAATATATCAATGAAACTAGAAGATGTTTTTTGAAAGAACCAAAAGGATCGATAACCATTGGTCACACTAATTGAAAAGAAAAGAGAGAAAGCCCAAATTAATAAAATTATGAATGAAAAGGGAGAGATCACACCGAACACCAAGGCAGTAGAATCAACCATCAAAAGTTATTATCACTGCTTGACTTATTTCGCTAAGCATGATATGCTCTAGTTCTATCCATGTTGTCGCAAATGGCAAGATTTCATTTCTTTTGATGCCTGCATAGTATTCCATTGTGTATATATACCACATCTTCTTGATCCACTCATCCATTGATGGACATCTAGGTTCTTTCCATAGTTTGGCTATTGTGGACATTGCTGCTATAAACATTCGGGTGCACGTGCCTCTTTGGATCATTACTTTTGTAACTTTAGAGTTAATACCCAATAGTGCAATTGCTGTGTCATAGGACAGTTCTATTTTCAACATTTTGAGGAACCTCCATGCTGTTTTCCAGAGTGGCTGCACCAGCTTGCATTCCCACCAACAGTGTAGGAGGGTTCCCCTTTCTCCGCATCCTCGCCAGCATCTGTCATTTCCTGTCTTGTTGATTTAGGACCTCAGTGTGCGAAAAGAATCCATCAAAATCCTTGAGGAGAACACAGGCAGCAACCTCTTCGACCTCTGCCGCAGCAACATCTTCCTAGGAACAATGCAAAAGGCAAGGAAAGCAAAAGAAAAAATGACTATTGGGATTTCATCAAGATCAAAAGCTTTTGCACAGCAAAGGAAACAGTTAACAAAATCAAAAGACAACTGACAGAATGGGAGAAGATATTTGCAAACGACATATCAGATAAAGGACTAGTGTCCAGAATCTATAAAGAACTTAGCAAACTCAACACCCAAAGAACAAATAATCCAATCAAGAAATGGGCAGAGGACATGAACAGACATTTCTGCAAAGAAGACATCCAGATGGCCAACAGACACATGAAAAAGTGCTCCATATCACTCGCCATCAGGGAAATACAAATCAAAACCACAATGAGATATCACCTCACACCAGTCAGAATGGCTAAAATCAACAAGTCAGGAAATGACAGATGCTGGCGAGGATGTGGAGAAAGTGGAACACTCCTACACTGTTGGTGGGAATGCAAGCTGGTGCAGCCACTCTGGAAAACAGCATGGAGGTTCCTCAGAATGTTGAAAATAGAACTGCCCTATGACCCAGCAATTGCACTATTGGATATTTACCCTAAAGATACAAATGTAGTGATCCAAAGGGGCACATGCACCTGAATGTTTATAGCAGCAATGTCCACAATAGCCAAACTATGGAAAGAACCTAGATGTCCATCCACAGATGAATGGATCAAGAAGATGTGGTATATATACACAATGGAATACTATGCAGCCATCAAAAGAAATGAAATCTTGCCATTTGCAACAACATGGATGGAACTAGAGCTTATCATGCTTAGCGAAATAAGTCAAGCAGAGAAAGACAACTATCATATGATCTCCCTGATATGAGGAAGTGGTGATGCAACATGGAGGATTAAGTGGGTAGGAGAAGAATAAATGAAACAAGATGGGATTGGGAGGGAGACAAACCATAAGTGACTCTTAATCTCACAAAACAAACTGAGGGTTGCTGGGGGGAGGGAGTTTGGGAGAAGGGGGTGGGATTATGGACATTGGGGAGGGTATGTGCTTTGGTGAGTTCTGTGAAGTGTGTAAACCTGGTAATTCACAGACCTGTACCCCTAGGGATAAAAATATATGTTTATAAAAAATAAAAAGTTAAAAAAACAAAAACAAACAACAACAACAAAAAAAAAAAAACACACAATGAGATATCACCTCACACCACTCAGAATGGCTAACTTCCTTAAGCTTTTTGTAACGTTCCATCATTCTTCCTGCTCTCTTTGGATTTGATTCCTTATTTTCAAGTCTTTTATTCCGGGTCACTAACTTGATCCTCTGCTTCTGCCAGCTTCTTGGATGTCGCTTCAAGTCTGCTACCAATCTTTTTATCGGGAATTTTACTTTATTTTATTTTATTTTATTTTATTTTTTTAATCAGTTTTATCTCTGTGGTTCTTGACTCTCCCTGATACTTTCTGTGTTTTCTGATGTACACAGAGTATCCTGGCCGCTGCTTTCAATCCTCCATCAGGCGTGTTATATGTAGAGGTTTCACTCCGATTACTGGCCGTGATAATCTCTTGTTATTTTTCCTCGGCTCAATTTATTCTTTATCTTTGCCTTGGATATAGGACTCTTCCTCTTCTCTATATTCGAAAAGCCCATCTTGTTTTCTAGCCAGATGGTAATTTATTTAGGAAAAAGAGATCATGGAATGCCCAAGGCCTGGCCCGTAAGGGAGTCTCTGGTGTGTGTGTGTGTGTGTGTGTGTGCACCTGTGTGACACATGCCCTCTGTTGTGTTGTGGCTGTCCCCTGTCTTTGAGGCCAGTCATCTGACAAGGCTCTCCTTATCAGCCATTTATGTGTTTGGGGTCTGAGCTGAATACACTGAGGTTTAGCTTGGTGGGCTCTGGTGTGCCTGTGAAAGGAGATGTTCAACCCACGCAACAAAACAAAGGCCTGCAGAATGCTGTGATCAGGAAAGAACATGTAGGAGGGCTTTCTTCTAGTTCCATAGGGAGAGTCTGTTCTCCTGGAACAGAGCAACTTGGAATGAGAAAGTTAGTCCCCCAAGTGTTCCACTGCAGGGATATCATGTTTCCAGATTAGGCAGCTAATGTGCTCACTGTCCTGTCCTTGCTCAGTAGTTCGGTTTTGATGCTGCTGGTGCAAGAGCCTCAAATTTTTGGGGGTCCGCATAGAGTCATCTCCATGAACACTGCCTCTTATGGATGCACTGCCAGAACCCATGATTATCCCCCTGTCTCTCATGGTATTGTCTCTGATCATAGTTTCCTGGTTGTCTGCACCTGGTTGCTTGTTGGTGTCTTCTCAAGGAGAAACACAGTTTTCTCTCAAGTCGATGTCTGCCAATCCTGGTGATCTGAAATCTCCAGGCCTCAAGACCCTTTGTTGGCAAGAACTCTTGCCCTTCAGACCCTATGCTGGACACTGCCAATGCCATTGGGAAACAGGCTCTATGTGGATTTCCAATGTGCTCTTCTCTCCTGTGCCTTTGTCTTTTGCATTGGCTCAATTCCCTCTGATGCACCAACCGCCCACATCTCCCCTGTGCCATGTCTCCAATCTTCTCCCATAGTCTCTGTGACTTCTACTCTCTTTTTCTGTGGAGTTTACTTTGTATGCTTCAGGTCAATTTCCACCAAGGTGCAGTTATTGTGGTCATCCTCCAGTTGTATTCATGGATGAAGGCAAGCTTGGAGTTCTAAGATACTACTACTTTTTCACTGTCCTCCAAAGGTACCACAGATTCTTACAAAGGCATAAGAAAAAATAAATTTTTGCCACTTGCCTCATATTATAAAATGTTCCCAGGATTAACCACCCTGAGGGCTTTCAGGAATACTTTAGCAATATTAGAAGGATGTATGATGTCCAAGTGTGATTGTCCGATAGCATTAATCTGCGATTGTAGCTCAGCCAGGTCAAGGCTCAAATTGGTATGATGTCAGATGCCACACAAATGTCTCTGAACATTTTCCCAGGAGTGGTTACCCGCGGTTAAGGGCGTAGCACATATGATGATAACTCCTTGACATATCAATGACATTTGAGTCCAGAGCAAATATAATTGATTTCCAAAATATTCTACTGCTTTTTTAAGTCCATCTAGTCTACTCAATATCTTTATATCAATGGTCTCCTGATTGGATAAAGCATGAGATATATTTTGAGACAAAGTATTAACATGTTTTGCAGTGTGAAGGCTCTGAGATAAAACCAAAGAAGAGACAGTGGCTGTGGCTGTTATAAGTAATACCTGTTATAAGTAACCCAACAAATCGACATGTTCACCTAACTGCTTTTCTAATTCCAAAGTGAACTGGTATCCATAGTTAGCATACCAAGGTCCTGTAACTTCTACAGGCAATAAAACACAAGGCGGCTGCATAACTAAAAATAACACTGTAGGCTGATCAGACCTATGTAAACTGAAAGCAAGCAAACAATTAGTCAATATACAGTGAGGACAGCGAAACTTATACATAATAGTTCCATTAACTATATATCTTGATATTATTCCTGCCCCAACAACCAATAGAATGGTCGAGGGACACAAGCTCTTTGTCAGCTTGCCAGTTCCTGGGTTATAAGCAGACAGAGGTGCATCTGTGGTAACAGGTCCCATAGCAGCCACAAGCTTCCAAACTTTTAATACCCTGTGGTGTAGAAAACATGCTATCAGGGATAGCATTAAGATGAACATTAAGAGAATCAATAACAGCAATCTGAGACATTTGGGAGTTAAGACTTTTGCTCTTAGACCAATCAGTAATAGAGACATCAGTGATAATGACATGGGGAGTAAGAACCTATGGATGTCTCTACAAACATTCTACCCATGGAGATGAATTGGTGCGCCAGGTACTAGAAGTAGCACAATAAGGATGATCTAAAGGAGTCATCCTGACCACCAGATGAATGGGAAAAGTTCCTGATTGTACTTCCAGCAGGGTCCAGTGTTCTTCCTTAGCTCCTGGTTTAGCTATGGAAGTCTCTGCCTCCTCATCATAATTCATGCTGAAACCATCTAAGCATTTTAAAGTGTGTGAGGACTTAGAAACAGTCAGGCACCCATATACTGGTTGTTGATTATCTCGGGGAAACTGAAAACAAATGGGAGGGCCTGAGGTGAGGCCCGTGAATTAAATTAATGAGCAGCAGTATCAAGTGAGACACTATCACTTATGCCTCTAAAAACCCAGGTAAAATTGGTCTGGATACTTGGAGATGGATCACTCCAAGTAACCGCCTAAAAGTAGGTGAATCGGGTATGTAGGCCCAATAAAGGCGAGTCTCTGAGGCAGCAGTAACAAAGCAATAAATGCTAAAAACAAATTGGTTGGGGTACCAGGTTTATCTGTGGATTTTACTAACTCCACAGCCCGAGAAGAAAGGGCTTTCATGGTGCCCCAAGTAGATGTTGCTTGACGTCGAGAACATCATCTCCTGGGCTCACTCAGACGAAGTTTGGCCATCTTCCACTTTATCAGGGAGAAATCGTACCCCTCTTTCCAGGAGCCAGCGTGGCGCTTCCTCATCCTGTGGAAAAATACAAATAAAACCCTGACCCTTCTAAGGACAGGATCAGGCCCACACCACATGTGAGTGAGGGGATCCTTCCACTTGGCATATGGAAGTGGTGATAAATCAGGAGTCCAGAAGAGCTCAGCTGCAGTCTTCAGCATAGTATCTATATTCAAAAAAATTTAAAACATATAAAGCTAGACATAAATGAACATGAGGTTTATATTTAAGTTTACACTGTAAGATTTCCACCTCTTTTATTTTTTTCAGTGCATTTTTTTATGTTTACAGTTTTCCTTTCTTTTTTTTTAATTAATTTTTTATTTATTATAAACATATATTTTTATCCCCAGTGGTACAGGTCTGTTAATCACCAGGTTTACACACTTCACAGCACTCACCAAAGTACATACCCTCCCCAATGTCCATAATCCCACCCCCTTCTCCCAAATCCCCTCCCCCCACCAACCCTCAGTTTGTTTTGTGAGATTAAGTGTGACTTATGGTTTGTCTCCCTCCCAATCCCATCTTGTTTCATTTATTCTTCTCCTACCCACTTTAGCCTCCATGTTGCATCACCACTTCCTCATATCAGGGAGATCATAAAATACTTGTCTTTCTCTGCTTGGCTTATTTTGCTAAGCATGATACGCTCTAGTTCCATCCATGTTGTCGCAAATGGCAAGATTTCATTTCTTTTGATGGCTGCATAGTATTTCATTGTGTATATATACCACATCTTCTTGATCCATTCATCTGTTGATGGACATCTAGGTTTGAGACTAGCATGACTTTGGTTCACAATGGCTTGACCTGTAGAATTATATGGAATAGCTGTAGAATGAGCAATGTGGAAAGTAGAACAGGATTGTTAAAAGGCCATAGAAGTGTATGCCGAGCCATTGTCAGTCATAATGATCCAGGTGTGCAAATGCCTGAAAAAAAAATGATTCTGCACATCTGTAAAAGCTTCTCCTGAATGTGCAGTAGCAAAAGTATATTCTGGAAAGGTTTCCATAGAAACATACAATTATGATAACTGACAAAAGGTTTTATATAAAGTAATATCCATCTCCCAAAGAGAATTAAGAGTTAGCGTACAAAAAGTTGGACAGGTTTGACATGATTTAACAATTTGTCCAGCTTGTTCTATGACAATCTTAAATTTCCCTTGCAATGCCTGTGCATTTTGGTGAAACATTTTGTGACTTCTCTTTGCTTTTTCTAAGGGAGTAACAATAGCAGCATGAGTTGAAGCATCTGCTAGAGCATTACCATCGGAACGTGGACCTGGAAGAGCTGTGTGCGCATGAATATGGAAAATGAAAAGAGATGCAGTTCTGGTTGTCAGTAAATGTTGAATCTGTGAAAATAAGTAAACTAATTTTTTATCATTGCTAAGAATAAATGCAGAGATTCATCGAGAAATTGTTTTAGCCACATATTGACTATCTGTGTATATATTGAAGAGCATATTGGAAGGCTTTTAATTCAGTGTGCTGCACTGAAGAGGTTTTATAATGTATTTTAGTACTAGTACAACGTAAGGTGGAAATGAAAATGATTCCAATGTCTCCAGTTTTCTTTGCATCTATAAAAACAGTCTGCGCATGAATAATAGGGGTTGTCGCGACAAGGCTAGGAAAAATGACAGCAGTCAGATTAAGAAACTGTAAAAGTTTATTATTAGGTAAGTGGAATATAATCTGTCCTGTGTATGTGGCCAAAGCAACTTGCCATTCACTATCTTTCATTTATAGACTGGATAATTGTTCTTTTGTAATTATTGGCACAATGATAAATTCAGGTTCTTGTCCCAATAACTGAAACAACCATGTGTGTCTCTTGGTTATCAATTGTACTACCATTTTTAAAGTTGGATTGATAACTTTTTAAAATTTATTTCTTTATTTTCAGCATAACAGTATTCATTTTTTCACCACACCCAGCGCTCCATGCAATCCGTGCCCTCTATAAACCCACCACATGGTACCCCAACCTCCCACCCCCCGTCACTTCAAGACTCTCAGATTGTTTTTCAGAGTCTAGAATCTCTCATGGTTCACCTCCCCTTCCAATTTTCCCCAACTCCTTTCAACTCTCTAAAGCCCATGTCCTCCATGCTTGGTGTTATGCTCCACAAGTAAGTGAAACCATATGATAATTGACTCTCTCTGCTTGACTTATTTCACTCAGAATATCTCTTCCAGTCCCATACATGCTGCTACAAAAGTTGGGTATTCATCCTTTCTGATGGAGGCATAATACTCCATAGTGTATATGGACCATAACTTTTAAATAATGAATGGCAAGATGAATCCATTCCAAAATTCCTGAATATTGCCACAAATAGCAATAGGTAAAATTTGTGGACCTAATATATTCAAATATATTGATTGGTTGTGTGAACTTGAGTTAATTGTGCTTGTGAGATAGCCTTTTCTACCAAAGATAGAGCATGTTTAGCTGCCTCAGTTAGTTGCCATGGTGAACTTGGATGAGAATCATCTTTTAAAATCTGACATAGTGGTTGTTATTGTTTAGCAGCAAGGGCTAAAGATGGGCGAAGCCAATTAATATCACCTAATAATTTTTGGAAATCATTAAGAGTTGTAAAATGCTGTGTTCTAATTTGGATGTTTTGTGGTCTTATTTTCTTATTATGAATGACATATCCTAGATATTCAAAAGGTTGCAGTCTTTGAATTTTTTATTGTGCCACAATTAGACCATACATATCCAAAAACTGTAATAAATTTTTTAAAGCCTGTTGCAACGATATCTCAGTTTTTGCTGAAAGCAAAATATTATCCATGTAATGTAAACAGTATATTTGATTCTGATATTTCTTCTATAAAAAGTATTCAGGGCCCGAGAAACATACTGTTAACCCAAAGTAGGACTCTTAACCATCACTTGAGGCAAAACAGTCCTTTGATATCTATCATGAGGTTCTAAAAAATTTGTACTTGGCACTGAAAAAGCAAATCTATTAATATACACTGGGGCTAGCGAAATGATAAAAAAGGAGTCTTTCAGATCTATAACTAACATTTGATAATCAAGTGGAATACTAGTTGGAGATTGTAGTCCCGGTTGCAGGGCTCCCATTGTTTGTAGCCCAGCACTACTTGCCCTGAGATCTTGTAATAATCTCCATTTTCCAGATTTTTTTTAATAACAGTTATTGGGCTATTCCAAGGACGAGTAGATTTCTGTAGATAACCAAGAGCATATTGTTCATCCATTAACAATTTTGCTGCCTCTAAGTTCTCTTTAGATAAGGGCCATTGATCAACCCACACCGGAGTTGAGGCATA
The DNA here is from genome assembly GCF_964662115.1 of Mustela nivalis. Classification (NCBI taxonomy): domain Eukaryota; kingdom Metazoa; phylum Chordata; class Mammalia; order Carnivora; family Mustelidae; genus Mustela; species Mustela nivalis. The sequence continues at coordinate 20,684,847 of NC_139041.1, read as the reverse complement.
GCATGTGGTCTAGTCAATGGCCCTTATGAAAACCCCTTATCATAGAGGTTCAATAGGGCCTTCTAAAGTCTTTCCAAGGCCTTTGCCTTTTTCATACCCCGTTCTGTGCATCATTTGAATAACTTTAGGAGATTGTGATTCTTTAGGAATGGGAGGTGTCTCTAACTCTAGTCCCATACAAATAGTATATCTCTGCCCCAAAGGTTCAAATCTATATCTAATATAAAAGGTTGAAAATTTCCATGATGGCCTTCAGAAGTCTGCCAAGGTGAGTGGTTAGAGCTAATTTTTGGAGCTGATGCATTAGCTACTCCCTTTATGTGAGTGGTAGTGCTTTTGAAGGGCAATTGAGAGGGCCAATCCTTGAGTGCTATGACTGACATATCATCTCTGGTATCAATCAAGCCCTTAAATGGATGACCATGGATATATAGGGTCAAAAATGGTTTATCAGAGGTAATAATTCTCATCCAATAGGCATCTGTTGAGCCAAATCCTTGTTCCCCTCGTTGAGGTTTCACAATTTGGTTCTGTGATTGTAATCCAGATAACAAGATTAATTGTGCTATAGATATTTTAGGTTGCAAGGCCATGATCCCAGAAGAGAGGGAAATCATTATTTTAATTTCTCCTGTGTAATCCTCATCTATAAATCCAGGATGAAAATTTAACCCCTTCATAGTCCAGCTAGAATTGCTTAATAAAAGCCCCCAAATTCCTTTTGGCAAGGGGCCCCATATTCCAGTAGTGATTGCTTTAGAGGGTTCCCCAGCCTCAAGGTAAACAGCAACATCTGGGGCTAAGTCGAGTCCAGCACTGGAGGGGGTACCTCAGAATAATTTGTTGACTCTGGGCAAGTCTGCACTGATTGCTTGGGAAATTGTGGTAGGAGGGATGCTATTGTTTGGCGGGGCAGCAGTGGGCCCCTTTTGAAGTTTCCCTGAAGGGGTTGGCCTAATTTATCTGTTTTGGATAGACAGTCATTTGCCCAATGATAACCTCTCTGGCAATGGGGACATAAAGATTGAGGCTTACTCTTTTGATTATTGGGAGGAGTAGGCAAACCTTTACTTTGTCTTCGTTTAGATAATTGGGGGAATTGAGCATGAAAGTGTCCCAAATTTCCACATTGAAAACATACTCGATGATTAAATTGTCCTCCCTTAGATTTAATAAGGTGTTGCTGCATTTCTTGAGGGGAAATTACTTTTAATATTACAGCCATAGGAACTCCTTGAATGTAGGAAGGCCCGATATCAGCACACAATCGAATGTAATTCTCTAAACTGCCTGTTTTACTCCAAGGGCTTATAGAAGCCTGACATGCAGTGTTAGCATTCTCATAAGCCAATTGTTTGACTATAATAGTCCCAGCTTCACCATCCAATACAATCTTACCTACAGCCTTTAAGAGAGGGGCTACAAAGCCCTGACACGGCTCATCACGTCCCTGTTGAATTTTAGATAATTCCTCAGTTTGGGCCCTATAGTAGGTAATCTCTTCCAAGCCTTCAGAGCACATTCATTAATTTGAGTGTATGCAATCACTGAATAATCTATTTGAATGCCAACATCATAATAAGGTCCAGCTCCTACTAATATATCATAAGTAATAGGAATCTGTGTTCTTCTATTATACAAGGCCATTTCATTAGCTCTTTCAATGAATTTAGCCTTCTATAATAAGAAATCTCCACCTGATAAACATGCATGAGCTATGACCTTCCAATCACCAGGACACAAAGCTTCCATTCCCAAATTATCTAGTAGAGGTAAAGTAAAAGGAGCAGAAGGATCATACTGAGCAGTAGCGGTTTTAATTTCTTTTAAGACTTTGAAATTTAGAGCTGTGTAAATTCTTTGTCCTTGCTGGTTGGCAGTAACAGGGAATGCAGAAAACTCTGCAACATTTCCTCTTTTTGCTGTGCTTGATACAAAGCACGCTGTAACGGTGTTACTCCTGATAAAGAAAGTAACTGTGCACTTTGTTGTCTGCCATTACAGGAAAAGCAGCACGTTTAGGTCTTACTTTCTCTTTATGACTTGGCGCCTGCCATCCAGTATCCGGGATTTTATAGGCCGATTTTATCGTAGATTCACCCCCTAAGGAGGGAGTAGTATTAACCCCAACATGAGTACACTGTGGCACTAAAGTATTATTCGGTACCAGCTGTGTACATGGTGTATCAAAAAAGAGTGCAATGGAGCTGGAGTAGAGGAACCATAGGACATTATCATCATCAAGATAAACATCATCCTTTTCAATTTCATCATCCCCTGAATTTATCAATACCGGGGGCGGTAAACAAACCGCACTGGGAGGACTCTCAGACATATGACTTTTATTGAATAATTTCTCCAAAGAGGGGAGAGACAGCGCTGATGTCATCACGCAATCTCCGCCATGAGAAGGGCTTAAACTGCACATTAGAAAATACTCACCTTCTTCTCCCACTGAATGAGATTTTAAAGACAATAAATCAATAGAATGTTTAGGGTCCAAAGGTCCCTAATCTGGGACCAGAGGTTCATTGTATCCTCTGGAACTGTTGCAGCACCGTAAACAAAAATTTGATTCTTAATTTCTTGACCCACATGGTGCCAAAGTTTAAGATTTGCACTCCCTCCCTTAGGAAACCAGGGGCATAAATCACTAACAACCTCAAAAAATCCCTGAAGTGTCTCGTGAGAGACTCCTGACCCTCTCTCCTTTAGAAGAGCTTGCAGGGCCTGCAAAAAATGACCCTCTTAGGTTGACTGAACTGTCCCCATATTTTACTCCTGTCATTCCAGATCACCTGGATTCTCCTCCCTGATATAAAGTCCTCACCTGAGATGCCACTGGTCTTCAGGTACCTGTTGGGGCACCACCTCTCGTGACCAGCGTGACAAGAGGGAGCAGGGTTGAAGGGTAGGAGAATGAAGAAAGGGAATGTGGGGAATAGGAAGGACACAGGCAAATGTGTCAAGCAGGTGCCAAAGTTTATTTTGCAGAGCTCTGATTTATACCACACAGTAAGGGAATCACTTCCTGTACATCTGGCAATAGTTTCTATTTTGGCCTGAGAGTAGCAGGCCATACAGAGATATCAGACAGCCTTGACCTTTATTGTTTGGACACTTAGGCCATAACTCAATATTCACAAAACACAGGAGCCTTTTTATCTTAGTCGAGAGAGCAGCTTCAATGGCAACAAGCCTAACCTCACAATGTTCTCATAACAATCACCAGGGAACAGGGTGTCACTCTAACTTGCCACCTGTGAAGGTCCTCGAATTAAGAGTTTCCCAAGAACTGTTGCTCTATTGGGTTAACCCCTTCTAGGCACGAGGCCCCCAAAACTTGATGGTGCATCAAAACAACAAAAACTTGGAGGATTTACCATCAAATACACCACCAACATTGAAGCATATGAACAGAAAGGAAGGGATATGGGGACCTCAATCCAATATTTCTAGGGACTATGATATCCATTTTCAGCACAGGACAGATCATCCAGATGGAAAAGTGGAAAGGAATAACAGATGTCATCAGGATCTCTCTAGACCACCTGAGTTTTGGGGATACAACCATTAGATTGTGTCTCTGTGGATCATAAGAGGAGTTCTTCCTAAAGGTAGACCTAACTTTATCTATCACAGATAGTGTGCTGAAGTCAAAATCAATATGTAACTAATGGAAGAGAATTCAAATACTCTCTTGTATACTTATGGCCATGAAGGTATGAAAACGGAAAGAAATCACTTACGAATGGGAAACACAGCCAGACACTAATAGGTGGAAAACACAAAACACTCGCGAACTAGCAAGGAATCAAAAAAAGAATATCCAAAGGAAAATCATAAAGTGCCATGAGCAAAGGAAAGTCAAGAAAATTATGAGATGATGCCAAAATATTTTATGGGGAAACAATAAGGGGTTAAATGCGTGCACTTCCAAAAATTAAAAACACCGAAAAAAAGCAACATAACTGGATGCCAGAAGGAAAAAATAGACAATACGAACTCCAAAGTTAACACAAATATTGAAATAATACATATGATTATGTAATTAAAGGAAATAGAAGCAAACCAAAGGAAAAAAAATCAGGGGAACTCACACGTCAGTTTTGAAAACATTAACAAACTGGAGGAGCCGTTACCTGGATAAAACAGGGAGACAAGCACAAAGGTGAAAGTATGAAACCACATGACAACTGATAGAGAGAAAAAAAATAACCTAAAAGACCCTTCTACACAATTTTGCTAGCTAATCCAAGAACTGAGAGAAAAGGATAAATTCCAAGACCATATCAGCTCCTAAGATTAGGTCAGGAAATCTACAAAATCTGAGCTCTCTACTATTGGCTAAAGAGTTTGAGCAGTAATCAAATACCTGCCAACAAACAGAAGGCCAGCTCCAAATCCATTTCCTGGGCAACTCTTCTAGACATGTAGGGCAAACAATGTCATTTTTTCTCATCGATTCTGGAAATGGAAGAGGTGGGTAGACTCTGCTTTAGAAGGATAAAGACTTTGTGCAGATAAGGACATTTTAGGAAACAAATTCCATGCCATTCCCATAATTAAAAATAATTCTTTCCTTTTCTTTCTGTGTCTTCATCTGGTTTGAAATTGTTTTTCTTTGAATTGTTTTGTTCTATTGAGGAAGCCAGCCTATCATCCATCATCCGTTTTAGACTAAGTATACACAGACTTTAGTTCCATATACGACCTAGTGCTTCTCCTAATATATGCAACCACTCCTGAACACCCATTAAGCACTTTCTTTTTTCACTGCATGTCTCTCTTTTCTGTATCCCTCAGCTTGGTTTTCAAGTCCTGAGTCACTCCTGGATTTCCTCCTTCTCTGACTTCTTCCACTTCAGTTTCCCTTATTTTATTAAGGATTATGGTATTTGTCCTGGGGCACATATGAGAGACGACATATGATATTTCCCTTGGTCTGCTTGCCTTTTTCATTTTGCATTACCCAGTCATGGGACATTCATGTAAATGCAAGGACCAGAAGTTCATTCTCCCTGATGCTTGAGGAATATTCTGTTACCAAGATGGACCACAACTTCTTTATCCACTAGCTTGTGCTAGGTACTGTGGCTCAATCCACAGTTATTCTCATGTGGACATTGCAGGCCATGGATATAGGCCATCCCCTTCCTCTGACTAAAGACACTTGTTCAACATTTCTATAACCATTACCACAAAAAGTGGAGTTAACTAATAATGACAAGGAGTGCTGTCCAGGCCTCTTCCTTAAGAGTTAGCTCTGATGCAGAAATTCACTTTCCTTGAAGAATTGAAAAGGTGTTTAAGGGAAAACCAGGTAGAAAGACCCCTAATCCCTTAAAACTCCTGTTTCAAACACTAGGAGATGAGGACACAGACAGCACAATATATCCATGCCCAAAACTTTTTCCTTGAAAAGGGACTTTCCATCCCTTCATCATCACTGACCCATAGGGAAAAGACATTGAAAAAGGACTCTCTCACCCACAGGATGAACAAACCCATGGAGAGATGTTTATATCCAAGAGGCCTCATTGATTCTTGAGATCTCTAGAAATTTTAGTGGAAATAGGAACACATTGCAGTCTCTGGGGAAATTTTGGCTTAAAGGATGGTATACAGAACATCATTTTCTTTTCTCTTTGTCTAGAAAGGGGAAGCGGGACATTGACACACAAAACAACCTGCATTCTTGATCAGGTGCATAGGGCTCTTTTTCTGTCCTTCCCAGGCTTCCTACCTAAAGTCATAGGACTCCAAGGTCATGGGAGAGGGATGGCTGCTTTAGTGAATCCAGCAACTGTGATGTCACAAAGCTTTGATGTCATAGCAACCACACCTCATCAACCCACGCCTGATATCTACACTTGGCTGGAGTAGTCATGGGTGTGCCAAGAGGAACCCAGGTCTCCTAAACCGCAGGAGCCACCTGGATCTCTCACCAAGGCAGTTTGTGAAGCCTTTCGGTTTCACCTTCTCCATGGCCGACTTCATAATCTTAAGAATCTTGAGCATTCCTTCAGGGTGGAGCAACTACCCTTGGGGGATCTGCATGGAGATGTGGCAGCACAAGCTTGCCTTAATCCTCCCATGGTCATCCCCCAAGTGGTTTCTTGGGATAAGCAAACAGTGCCTCTTGTGGAAGATGGGCATGTTCTAATGGAGCCAGGAGACGATGAACAATGTGTCAACAAGAGGCCATTACAGCGTGACAGACAGCAGATGCTACAGGTTGGTAATGAGATCCAGGAAGACAAAGAACAGGAGAATGAACTAGGGAGCTGCGAGCGAAGGTCGGGCATTTTAGGATGGTGGGGGGGGCTCTGTACCTGACTGCATTTTAAAGGGACCTAAGTTCAAATTCAATAAAACATCCCATGTCAATCCTTGTACACTGGTTTTGGTTTATGTTTTTTGTCAAATGATGCACACGCACATATTTGACAGAGAGACAGAGTGATCACAATCAGGTGGTGGAGCCAGAGGGGAGAAGCTGACTTGCCCGTGAGCAGGTAACCTGAGACCAGAGAGAATGACATGACCCTGGGATCATGAGTTGAGCTGAAGGCCACCTCTGAACTGATGGACAAACACCCAGACACAACCTTTGACTTCTGAATACCTTCTCTTTCTCGATAATAGCCGCTGCTCTGTCATTGTTCAGAAATTCAGGGGATATGGATTTTGGCTTGGGCTGGTGTTGCTTTAGCTGTCCGACCTAATTCGAGAGCTGGTATAGCTTGTCCTCTTGAAGTCAGTGACTTGACCATGGACAAAGTATGCTCCAGCGAATATTTGGGTAATGGCAATTCCTCCATTTCTAGCTTTTGCAGGGAAATGACACTATGTCTTTTCGTGCCCTGCTTCTGTGGATGGTGATGGGATTCCTCTGTGCCTCTGAATCTGGATCTCTTTTTCTGCTCCCAGATGAAAGCCATTTCAGCTCTGATTTCTCAAAGACAAGTTCAGCACTTTTTTTTTTCTCTCATTCCTAGTTCTCCTACAATAGGCACCTATTTCCATTCCTTGGATTCGATGGATTCCCTAAGCTCTTTGTCATGTTCCATCACTCTTCCTTCTCTCTTTGGACTTGTTCCTTATTTTCTAGTCTTTTTCTTCCAGATCACTTGGATCCTCTGTTTATGCTAGCTTCCTGGACTTTTCATCCAGTTTGCTTCCAATCTTTTCATCAGAAACATTTAATTTTATATTATTTTACTTTTATCAGCTTTATCTCGTGGTTCAGAACTCTCTGATTATCTGTGTTTTCTGATGTTCACGAAATATCCTGGATGCTGCCTTTTATCCTCCATTGGTGGTGTTTTATGTAAAAGTTTCACTCTGATTTCCGGGCCATGATCATTTGCTGTTCTTTTTCTCAGCATCAATTGATTCTTCCATCTTTGCATTGGATCTAGGTCTCTATCTTCGTCTAAGTATTCTAAAACCCCATTCTGTTTTATAGCCTGGGAGGAAGTTCTATAGGAAGAAGAGGTCATGGAGTGCCCAAGGGCTGCCCCTTGAGAAATTCTCAGTTGTGTGTGTGTGTGTGTGTGTGTGTGTGTGTGTGTGTGTTATGCATGCCCTCTGCTTTTGTGTTGTGACTTTCCCCTGTCCTTGAGACCAGTCATCAGCAGAAGATCTCCTTGCTTGCCGTTTGGTGTGCTTGGTTTCTGGCTGAATATGCTGAGGTTTAACATGCTGGGTTCTCGTGTGCCTGTGAAAGAGATATTCAAACAACTCAACAGATTGAAGGCCTGTAGAATGTTGTGTTCAGGAGAGAACATGTGGGCAGGGCTTTCTTCTAGTCCCCGATGGGTGAGTCTGCTCTCCTTGAACTAAGCAGCTTGGACAGAGGAAGACAGTCCACCAAGAGTTCAACGGTTGGGATTTTGGTATTTGCAGATTAGGAAACTAAAGTCTTCACCATCCTGTCTTTGGCCAGTACCTCGGTCTTGATGCTGCTGGTGCGAGAGGCCCAAATTTATTATGCCCCCATCGAGTTATCTCCACGAACATTGCTTCTCATGGATGCACTGCCAGAACTCACCATCTTCCCACTCTGTCTCCTGGGATGGACTATGATCATGGTTTCTAGGTTGTCTGCACCTGGTTGCTTGTTGGTGTCCTCTGCAGGAGAAACACAGTATTCTCTCAAATTGATGTCTGCTCAACCTGCTGATTTGAAATCTCCAGGCCTCATGACCTGTTGTTGGCAAGAACTCGGGCCATTCAGACCCTCTGCTGTTCACAGCCAATGGCTTTGGGAAACAGGCTTCTTGTGTATTCCCAGTGTGCTCCTTTCTCCTGTGCCTTTGTCTTTTGCATTGGCTTACTGGCCTCTGACACACCAGTTGCACATGTCTCTCCTGAGTCATGTCTTCAATCTTCTCCCATAGTCTCTGCAACTTCTTTTCTCTTTTGCTGTGGAGTTAATTTGTAGGCTTCAGGTCAATTTCTGCTGAGTTCCAGTTGATGTGTTCATCTTCCTGTTGTGTTCATGGCTGAAGACAAGCCTGGAGTTCTCAGACACTACTACCATCTCACTCTCCTCCCAAGGCACCAAAAGTTCTTACTGAGAAATAAGCAAGAATGAATTCTTGCCACTTGCCTCATGTGGCAGTGTTGTGGAGAACATTGGGCTAGGTAATATTTATCATTCAGAAAGACAAATAATATACAGTTTCACTTTTTTGTTGTAGTCAAGAGATACGGGAAAAAGTAAGGGAAAAAGGGACAAACCACACGGTTCTAACCAGGCACACAAGATTTGGTGTTTGTTAGAAGACAGGTTTGTGAGAATACGTGTTTATCAAAGAGGACAAAAGGCTACATTCTTTGTAGGAAATGTGGTTGGAAGTGATGGAATGTGAGGTTCAAGTCATGTCAAATTGAATTGCTATCCATAAAAGAACAACTTCCTATCTCTTGAAATTTAATTATAAGTCTATGTGAACACACACAGAAAACATCCAGACACACACACACACACACACACACACACACACACACACACAAAGGAGACACACAAAAGATGGAGACAAAGTGAGGAATAACACTAAAGGAAGAAACACTCCCAAATAATACCATAAAAAGGAAAGGTACAGAGAATCCAAGTCAGAAACCAACCAAAATAGAAAGTTAACCTCCTACCTATCAATTTTAAGTTCAAGTATTCTAGATAAATTCTCCCATCAGTACAAACAGGTACTGGACTGAAAAATTTTTTAAAAAAAAGGCAAAAACGGTCCACAAGGAAACAATAAAAACTTAACAAACTTGACCTTATGTCATGAATAGAGATTTCCTCCAACTATAAAGATACATATAGCTTGAAAGTGAAGGAATTGGGAAGACATAGTTTAGGCAATTGGCAAGGAGAAGAGAGCCAAAGAGATGGTGCTTATTCAGATAGAGAGATTTTATGCCTTCCAGAGATAAAAGATTACCAGAAGGAGTTTTGTCTTGGTGGAACATGGAAACATCAGAAACTTGGAAGGATTGTCAACATATACACCACCAACATGGGTGTATCTAAATGTTGGAAGCATTTACAGAAAGGAAAGGAGGAGGGGACCTCAATCCAGTATTGTTGGGGACTAGAATATCCACTTTCAGCACAGGAAAGATTATCCAGATGGAAAGGTCGTAAGGAATAACAGAAGTCATTAAGTGCTGTCTAGATCACATAAACTTTGGGGATCCATGCATAAGATTGTGTCTCTGAGGACCATAAGATAAGTTCTTCCTAAGGGCCGACCAAACTTTGTCTATCACAGATCATGTGCTGGAGTCCAAATCAAGTCATAATTAATGGGAGAGAATTCACATTATATCTTGTATACTTATGACCACAAAGTATGAAAATGTAAAGAAGTCACTTATAAGTGTGAGGAGATGGGAGTTGGGGTATCAGATGGTGGGTATTATAGAAGGCATGGATTACATGGAGCACTGGGTGTGGTGAAAAAATAATGAATACTGTTGTGCTGAAAATAAATAAAAAAATAATAATTCAAAATTAAAAAATAAAAAAAAAAACAAGAGAAGAAAAGAAAGAAAGAAAGTTTGGTAAAGCCCCCAGGGAATCCGTCAGTTCCTGGCTCTTGTTTTTGGGAGGCTTTTCATCACTGCTTCAATCTCGTTACTAGATAT